>NC_056725.1:472361215-472661215 GCF_019279795.1 Protopterus annectens | reverse complement strand
AAACATTCAGGTTTATAGTCTCGAGATACTGAAATTCAACATTTCAGCATTTCCAGATTATAAATGGCTCCCGTTGGTCACACATCTTTAACCACTATTTTTGCAACCACCAACTTTCTAATGCAAGTCAACATTTGATATTAATGCAAGTCAACATTTGATATTAACAAATGCATCTTTTTACTAAGGTTCATATAGTTTTCAGACAAGAGCTCAAGATTAAGAATGCATACTGAGCTTACACTTCCATATCTGCCTGCAACTGAGTTGTGCAACAGAACTTCATCTTAAATGATAAATAACAGGCACAGTTGTCCTTTAACGCTACATCATTCTATTGCATTTACTTCTGACAACCAATCTGTCAGCTACAGCTGTAAATTAAGGAGAGTAGTGTCAGTTTGTCACCTGTTTTTATTGGATAAAATACACATATAAGAGTGTGTGTGTACATGTGTATACCATAAAGACCTACAATTCACTAAATGGGTACAGAATGATAACTTCTGTGTTGCCTCTCTCATTTTATTGGTGTATGCTGAAAAGATGCATCAAAGGCACATCTCTTGCCAATAGCCTGCATTGACTTTCTGTCTTTTAACCTTTGCTACACCTTTAATACCTTCACTAAATTACTTTTAAAACAAATTATTAGCCAAGAAAACTTCTGAATTAAAACTAATTTGGGCATGAAACATTTGTGATTTTATTTTGTTAATACAATGGCTTTATTATTTGGATTTTACATGTTGGCATTTCTACTGCAATGTATACAGTACTTTAAGCAATGGAGAGAATTGTTTTTAATAAAATAAATCCCTGTGTGTGTGTGTGTGTGTGGGGGCAGAGAGAAAGTACCAGGCTCGGGGGGGGGGGGGGGTGGTAAGAGCAGGAGGCCGAGTGGCACAGCAGTATCAAACTGAAGTTCTCAAATAATCTTAACTTTACCCAGCAAATACCACCAGATTAGAACATCTGAGTATGAAATAATTCTGATTTACCGTTGTAATGTAAAACACCAACTCCAAAGACCTGTTACACATGCAAATGTGTTCAGCGATGCAGGTTACTACAATCTACCAGACTTTAGTTCCTTCTGATTCAGTTCTATTGGTTCTGGTTACACGAAAGCTCCCTAAAACTCCCAAATTACTTTGACACAAAGATTTTAAAATACAGAGTTAGAGAGAGAGGACTAAGATAAGAGTTCTATGGAAATAATGTTTTAATGGTGTGTGTGTGTGTGTGTGTGTGTGTGTGTGTGTGTGTGTGTGTGTGTGTGTGTGTGTGTGTGTGTGTGCGCGCGTGTGTGTTTGCGATTGAATCAAATTATTATATTACTCATTTACATCAAACTTTCCCAAGTGACAAAAACTCTGCTTGCTAAAATAAACTAATAAAAATTATTTCAAACTATCACCCCCCCCCCCACCCCATGAGAAAGTAAATTTGAGCAAAGCTTACTTTAAGGAAATGAATGCACTGAATATATGATATCACACATCACATGAGAAATGTATTAAAAATGATCGGCTTCCATTCTAAAATATGCTTTAGCATTATTTAAGGATGTTAAATTAAGGGTATGAGCATGTTCATACATTGCCTCCTGAAGTATAAGGTTTGAGTCTGTCAGCCTCAGTTTGCTTACTGTATCCCTGAGTAAGTCACTTAAAAACATGGTGCCCTTGCTTTGAGCCTGAAACCTGTTAACAGATGCAATTAAATAAAAATTCCGAATCAGTGTACAGTCATGAAGACACAGCAACTACACCTACAGGCATATAACATTATTACTGGCAACAAAAAAAATCCAAATTACCATTATTCCTCATGATTTGCTTTCTAATGTATGGCGCTAATGGCATCCTTTAGTCAATGTTTCTTTGGCCTTCTTTTCTGTCAGTTCCTCATGTTTTGCACCATCTTTAGCATCCTTCTAGATCACAGTGATGGATATTAAATTATTCATTTTGATGCTTTAGTTATGGATCCATGAAATTTGCTCTGAGCTTCCTGAATTACCTATGAGAATTATGAATCCAAACCAGTGGCAGAGAGGAGACAAAAAGAATGCAACTTTCTCACAGCAGGAACTTCAGAGGGTGTGCCGAAGAAACCATGTGTAATACACATTGCCTAGTCAATACGGAATACTCGTAACAGATGGTTTGGCTGATTAGAGAGAAGGTAAAACCACAGTGGGGAGGAGCATAAACTGACACAGAATGGGATGCAGAGGTCTCTCAAAGCTTGTGACATCACACTAACAGAGAAAAGGAAAATTAAAATCAACCATTTACTTAAAGAAAAAAGGAAATGTGCATTTTTCATTTGGTGTACCACAAGCAGATGTTTTCCACAGCTACATTTTACTTAAGCTGCCACATTCCGATGAACTGCACCTATTTTACCAAAGCAAAGTATGCAACACATACAAAATCAAATGAACATGGATGCAAACTGACATTTTAATAGCTAACCACTTCTAAAAATTCAAATAAATGGACCTTTTTGTCTTCCTCTGGCATGGCTGCAAGCAGCCTTCCAAACTCAGGGATGGTGTTAGTCCAGCATCACATACTAAGTGTGGTAAGAGGAAGTTAAAGGTTCTAAAATTTGACTGAGCAAGTTATGTTCAGAAAGTGTTGTAGTCACCCTGTCAGCTTCTTGGTAAGTCACAGATTTTGGGTGTTAAGGCACAGTGGATGCTGAGCATGAGGAAAGTGTTGTACTGAGATGCTTACTGTTCATGACTGGTTGGAGGCATTTTCTCAGTGTACAGAGGAGCAGAGAATAGAAAAAAAATGAGTTATAACATAAGATTTGCTGGTCCACAAATTCTGTTCTCAAAGTCCAGGACACATTCAAACCATTCTGACTTAATGCATTTGATTGTATGAAAAGGGGATATCCATCCATCCATCCAATGATGTCAAGTCGTATCTGGCTCCTACATTGACCCCCATGAAAAGCCACTGCTATCAACATAATTTACTAGGTAAACAGTGCTTAGTTAAATAATATGGTACAATCATATCAGAGACACTAGCTCAAGAAAGTGGGCAGTACAATCAGGTGTGATCTAACCTGTTTACTTGTAGCAGAGGTAAGTTTAAAATGCACTGATCCATTATCATATGGAAACAACAGAAAGCTGGAATTAATGATCATTATAACCAGGAAGAGGTGCCACATTGTTCTTTATGAAAAATGGTAAAGCACAAACACAAAAACACAGAGGGAAGAAACAAATACCTTTATGTGAGTTACAAAACTGAAACACACAGAAATCTGTTTTCTGAGCTCTAATTCACAGAGATTATAAAACCAAACAAACAGTTGTAGTTTTAACATTCTCATGATATAGCATAGACCACCTTTGCTGATGTTTGAAAGACCAGGACGCATGCCCAGATTCTGAAATCTCACAATGCAACTGTTTGCATAATGTGCCTACATAAAGGTGATTGTGAGGAGAGGGGCAGCTGATGATTGGATGGTACTTCTGCTGATGGTCATAAGGAAGGAATGATGCAAAAGAAATGGCATGCATCTGAAGAATGCAACAGAAAAATGAATAATGGCACATAAATGGAGACAAACAGACTTGCAATAGCCATCTGGTCTTCTTGTTTTTAATCCCTTTGCCAGTGAAAATAAGAAATGAGTAATGGTGTTCAGCATTTTCTTCCCTTTGTACTGAATGAGGCCAGTTATGCCCCAAATGAAGTTTGCACCCTTGAACACTTCTGATGTCCTTGAAAGGGGCTACCACATCTTTCCTAGCTGTCTATTAGTCCTGTATCATATTTGTTGGGTCCATATTAGATCACCGACTGCTTAAAGAAGCGAATGGTGATTAATTGATCCTACGTAAGTGAACGCTTACAATCTCGAACTATCAGAACAGCAATTTTTTTTCTAGGGAAAAAAAATTGCTGTTCCAAAACACATACACACAACACAAGCACACCAAAGAAACAGCAATCCACACACATACACCTAAAATCTTACAACTAACCCTACACTAAACTTTACACACACCACTAACTATCCACTTACCTTAACCCAAACCCTAACCCTAAGGTCCATGACTATCACACACACCTCACCCTCTCCCTAACCCTAATCTGCCCCAACCCTCACGTCCACACAATCGCGCACATACCTAACCCGCGCCCTAACTCACCTAACCCGTCCTAACCCTCACATCCACACAATCGCACACTTATCTGAACCTGACCCGTAACTTTCCACCACAGCACTGAAAATACCAAAGCAACAGAAATGGACAACCAAATTCTTTCCCTAAGGAAAGAATTTGGGTTTCTGTTGCTTCAATATTTTAAGCTTTCACTCCGTAGGGTTCAATATTAGAACATTTGAAGGTTTGAAACCTCAATGTTCTAATATAGACCCCATTTGTTGCCCTTCTATGAAATGCCTCCACCATAACACTGGCCTTAGAGAGGCAGAAAGAGAGATACAGCCTTCCAAATTTGGTAGATGAATAATCCTTATGATTCACATCAGTGACCGATACAGTGTAATTAACTCTTCTTTTGACAGCCATGATCCTTTCCTTGTGTATCCTGTATAACTAGCGATATAGGCAGTTTGTTTTATTTAAGTCACCATTTTTAAACCTACCCTATACCAGGAATCTTTTATGTTTGGCAGCTCTCTGTATCTTTCCATCATATGATCATGTGAAGTATTGGAGGAAAGCTGCTAAGTGCAATTACTCACCCTATCAGCCACTTCAATCCCCTTTCCAGCCTTTATTAGCTTACAATGAATGCAGTAGTAGCTGATGTCATTTTTCCTGTTCAGTGTAGCAGATCACAGACAACACTATGAATGAAAAAGGCACCAACTGCTGAAGTATAGCAGCCATTATGCGCAGTGAAGTAGGACTTCATTGTGTTCTTCCTGTGTATGTCACTTTCAGTCATCAAATCATGCTTCATCGTCTATCCTCTAGATACCTCTTTCAGTACAACAGTTCATTCCCTCAGCATCCCATTCTAATATTTTACAAGTTAAAATCCTGTCCATGCCTTTCCTTCCTTAATCCGTTTAAACCGTACCCACCCTATAACAGAGTATCTCCTTACAAAATACCTCATCCATTCCACTAAGCATATCATTCACCCTTCTCTGCACTTCTTCTAGCACCATTAAGTCTTTCATCAAATACAAATTCCTGTAGAAATACACCAAGCAGGGCCACATCAAGTTTTAATAAGGCACAATTAAAACTGTTCTTAACTATAGACTTAATGATGCAATTTATCCTAGCATGTAGCCATTGCCTTCTTGTACTGACTTCCGTGATTACTTATTATAATCATCCTGAAAACCTATATTTCCACATCCTTCACTTCTAAATGTTCACCTTCCACCCAGTGTTCCACTTTTGGAGCAGAGATGTGATTTTATGTGAAGGCCTGCATTAATTTCCCAGTGGAATATATAATTTATTTCCTATCCTAATATCTCTGATCTAAATGTGCTGCAAATGCCTAATATTGCATTTAGAAGCATCTGTTACAGATGCCTATACAGTACATTTGGGTTTAAAAAGAAATGTTATGATCATAAGCCATCAGCTGGTTCAGGAACTGCATTCAGACACATATTGTATACTGTAATTTTTCAAAATAATTTAGCATAGTAGGATGGTAATGTGGGTAAGATTTGTGCCAAGTGACTGTAAACTGACATACCAAACTACAGCATCACTCTCCCTCCATCATCCACCAGTTCAGCTATCATTTAATCTATAATGCAGATACAACATATAGAAAAAAAAATAAAAGTATAAAGTGAATAGACTGTCATGTACCCCATTCCTGTAATTTACAAAAAGCCCATCAGTTGCAAGTTACACAGCAACATAAAATATGTAATGAGTTTTAGACACCCTAAGTGTAGTTGTCTCTCCTGTTTTTACTAGTCCCTCTGCACTTTTTGTGATGTCTACTTCCCCCAAATATTCCTGTTCTGCTGACCTTGAATGTAACTTTTCTGATACTCTAAAGATGACCAGTGCTGTGCTTTGCTAACTGTGTGTGTAAAACCTAGCTGTGCACGTTAGCACATTTCTACACTGCTTACACAGAGGAGGACCAATTGTACTAGACCACAATGTAGGATACAGATAGCAGAATGGCAGCAGTCGAAAATAAATCTACACATCATGTAAGTAGTACAAGTGTCTCTGGTACTAGCCTCTCATCTGGTCATCTGGGGTCACTAAGCAGGAGCATGATTAATGGTGACAGGGAGACTGGCCAAGAAGCAGCTAAAAGAATCCTCTAGATAAATTCTTGTACCAATGAAAAATAGCCCTAGCCTCAGATGATATAGCTTTGAAGTTGATAAAATCTAGTTGTGAATGGCTGCAGCAGCATGGGGTCCTCCTGACTTAGTCCCCTTTTCATCTTAGGGAAAACCCTTGGTCCTGCCTTTATAATGCTGATAGGTGTCAGGCAGTATAGCTATACAGGAATTAATTATTTATTTTATTTGACATTTGTTAACTGGATTGGTCCAACTGAGCTAGAAGCCCATTTTCAGTGGAGAACCCAGGAGAAAAGCTCCAGAACATTATGCACAAACATTTAAAGAATCAGAGAAATGTATTATAAGTTATACAGTATTGTAAAAATATAAAAGTAAAACATGGATTATGCCAAAAATGTTGAACAAGATACAGTTACAATAAGCAAATAGAATGAGGTCAATGTAACAGAAACTGGTAATTTCAAATATGTACCATTAGTATTAGCAGAAGAGCCATGGAATGTACACATTTGAGGAAGAATGGCACATCTTCCTTCTGTACTTCTGTTCAGCTTGCATGAGAATATATGCACAACTGAGAACAGATATGGCAATTATTGCACCTGATGTGGTGGTAATCAGATTCATATTCATATTTACAAAGATATACAACAAAGAAAATGGTGTACAACGCATTTCTGATGTTACCATTTACAGAATAAAAACTCTGCTTGTGTATACAAATGATATGATAAGTCTGACAGATGTATTAATTTCTTAAGGAGTGTCTTCTACACCCATTGATGTACCGCTAAAGAGATGAAGCAAAATATGTAGAAATTCAGCAGTTATGATAATTCTACTTTCTAAAAGGGTAAAGGAAAGACCTGATGATTGCCAAGGTGTGTAACTAGTAAGCCCAGCTCTGTGGCTCAGAGTGATTAAACCTTAAATGTGAAACCAATGTCCCGAGATTAATTTTTAGATTGGGTACAGGTGATCATAAATAAATTAAATAAATTTAATAATTAAATAAGCAAACAATGTCACTGTCATGAATCAAGATTCACATATGTACTGATATATAAGATCTGAATAAAATGATTTAAAGAATGAATTACTAATTGTTTATGACTAATGGTTTCAACTCTGACAATGGCTGTTCTTGTTAATATTTTAAACAAATCAGGGATTCTGATAGCTACAGCTAGATGAAGATGAAGAAAGCTACAAGTTTTGTATATTGAATATGCCTTTAGGAAAACAAAGATTCCTGAGGTTTTCATTTGGTATGTCATTTGCAGCAGAGGTATTTCAACTGGTCAATCAGCTGAAGGCTTAGAAGGTGTAAACACATTTGTTAACTATTAGCATGTGGAGACAGATACAGAAAAACATGACTTGAGACTGAAATAATTAGTGAACAGAATGATGCAACATAAATTTAAATTAAGTAAGAGTGAAAAGTCTGAAATATATAGATTATAATTTGACAAAAGAAGAACTGCAATCAAACTGCCAGAGCAATATTGCTTTGTAGGAATGATATAATATCCTACACATTTACCTAACATGTCTCAGATGGCTGTCCTGCATGTGACTAAGGTATAAATAGTTGAATGAAATTCTTCGAGTTTGATTTCCTGATGTAAAATTCATTAATCCTCATTCTCATTGTTTTTGGGGGGACAGCGAAATCACTGTTACTGTTGCAGACATTTTCCTCTTTTGGTGTTTCTTTCCCCCCTGCTTATATGATCATGGAGTTGGTACATATAAGAAGATTTGGGGGGTGTTGCACTGAAGGTAAAGGGGGTGTGTTCACTTGCAAAACACACTAGTACATTGTTGTACGGATTTTGTTTCATGGAGTTCTGCAGTCTATCAGTTGTGATCAGTTGGTATTCTAGGTAGCTGGAAGTTGAATATTTTAAGGGAACTGTTTGAGATAATTGGCTCTTAGCTTTTGAAACAAGTCATTGCACAGAAAGGGAGACATAAATAGGAGCATAGTTATGAAATGCTTTGTGAAACCAGTAATAAAACAGCTTTGTGAAACCAGAAATAAAACACCTGCACTAAAACAGACAAGTTGCATTATGAATGAATTTACTAAATGATAAAGGGGCTGTAATCTTACAAGAAAAAAAGATGGTTTAGAAACATTTACAGATGCAAGGAACAGATATACTCAGACTGCAAAAGAATTATTAGCAATAGTAAATGGATGTGTTAGGAATTCCACAGATATTTATGGTAAAATAGTACAAGTATAGTCTGACTATAAACCCTTACAAAAATATTCAGAAAGATTGCTGCTTAATCTACAGAACTAAAGTCTGAAAGTAAAATATAGATCCGGCAAGGACATGTAAAGCATGTTTACCTGAGTAGAATGAAGAGCTACTAGAGGAGGTGTAGGTGATACCGCAGTCATCAATGACAGAAGAATAAGTAAAACAATTTCAGAGATGTTGTGGGACAGATATGAAAATGTAATAACTAAAGGAAGTGACAATGACAGTAAGACAGGGGAAAATATATCAGTCAGAAAGAAATCCAGTTTTTATTTTTTTCAGCGAGCAAATAACATATGTCCAAGGCTTAATGTTTAAGCTGATACATTCTTTTACTTTACCAGATGAGAAAATGTGTAAATCACATCTTAGTATAGTAAAGTACAAATAACGTGCATGAGATGTTATCTATTGGTCAGAAATGTCAATACAGGCAGAGACAGTGGTAATGAACTATAGTGTATATAATATCTACCATAGTAACAAGAGATTCTACCGTATATAGTGTTACATCTCTGGGGTTTAGTGGGCACAGATTTTTTTTCCAGTTAAAGAGGCTATGTACTTAATGTGTGGAATTTTATTCTAGATTCCCTGAAGTGTTCAAGTTACAAAAAAAAAAAAAAGTTAAAGTTTCAATCTGGTTAATGCAATGAAGTCAGTCTCCTCAAGAAGAGGTATACTTAGCATTCTGATAATAGCCAATGATCAAGAATTCTTCAGTATAAACAAGAAAATACTTGAAAGCCAGTGGGGTTGAAGCATGTGACTGCAAGTTCAACATACTCAATCTAATGTGCAGTTGGAGAGAACTGTCCAAAGCAATGAAAATCTTGATGAAAAAGAACAGTAGCCAATAGTTTTGAAGACTGCTACCTTGTGGTTCTGGAATATGGGAATGATCCACTGCAGAATTTCAGTCTTTCACCAGCTCACTTAGTAATGGACAGACGATTAAAAGGCAAATTACCAATTTGCACAGATTTGATAATGACAGGAATCCAAGAAACGTAAAAGAGATTCAGAAAAATAATTACAGAAATATCACTCTGACAAGAAGGAGGCACTTTAAATGTGCAGAAGGGACAGAGTGAGAATCCATTATTCTTGAACTTCAGTATCAGTAGCCTGAAGCCATGGTAACTGGTCAAGGAGTAGAACTAAGATCTTATGCAATTCAAGGAGATTATGATAAGGTGTGCAGAAGAAATCTGACAAGTTTTTTTTTAAGACAAGAATGTCTACTTCTGAAAGGCAAATGAGAAAGTAAGCTGATACAGTGATATACTACAGTCATGTCAGATACTAGTCTTACGTAAAGATATTTCTGTTGTGTTTTCACCAGTATGACCTGCAATGTTGTAAAAGGTAGGCAAGAGGTTCAGAGAGAACAGTCTTATCCAAACTTACGTGAAGATATTTCTGTTGTGTTTTCACCAGTATGACCTGCAATGTCCCAAAAGGAAGGCAAGAAGTTCAGAGAGAACAGTCCTATCCAAACTTACAAGACCAATGAAGAAACCATCTTGACAGTATGAAAGTTGATTACAATACCTAAAACTGAGAAATTGCATTCATTCCAATGTCTTCTGAATGCAAATAAAAATCCTTTTTTATGTAAAAAGCCCATGATATGCTTATTATACAGATAAAAATAATTTTAAAATGATCAGTGTACATATTTATCTAAAATGTATTGCAGTCTACAGTTTTAAGTATTACAGAGCTCATAGAGAGGAAATACATATCATATGATACATCTCTTTCTATAGGTCAGTCAGAGTTAAGACCACATGGAGGTGGGTAAATTGTCTGCATCTATGATGAACACATATTGCATATGAAATCTAAATCGAGAGATTGGTAAGTGCTATATACATCTTATTGGACTTATCTTCTATAATACACCATTTCTTTACAAACGTTACACAGTCTGTATTTGTGGCAGTGGATTTTCTGTAAGCATGGTGCAAAATGTTCTAACTTAAAAGCTCCAAAGATTGAAAGCATGTGGGTATGGTGTTTAAAATACTCCTGCCATAAAAGAATACTGGTTCCACAACATTTTCCAATAAACTTTAAAGCCAAAAGCTTAAAATGAAAGGCTGTAACAATAAAATGAAGACGTCAACAGAACTCAAAGGACTGGCTGCTTGCCATTCTTGAAGAATTCAGTACCCTAATAAGGACTCTACTAGCTAGGGGGAATCATGCTGAATGTGCATATCTAGCACTGAAGCAAGCAAGAATCATGTTTTAGTCTAGGGCATATTAAAGTAAAATTGCCACTGCAGGGGAAGTTTAGCTATGTTTGTTCTTGTATCACATTTTATGTTATACACCACTACTCCCTGCATCCCCCTCCCTGATTTCTTTCCCTTTATACCAAAAATTGAGATGGGGTTGGCATAATGGTTAACTAAGGTTTTTCCCTCACAGACACAGGGTACAGTTTTTGATCTTCACCTTTGAGGAAAACTGGCTAGGTTAAAATGGTCTGTAAGGACAGTTAGCCTAGTGCTTACCTATGAACATATGAAATCACATTTACTTTGAGACTAGTATCTTGTATTCTGGCCTGCCTCTCACAGTATGATTACTTTATAGTCTTCCTTTGTTGCTGTGATAGCTAGTGTTCCATGCATCGCAATAGCGAAAACAATTCTCTGATATTTTACTCTACGTTTTACTTCCATTTACCAAATGCAGAACTGTCTGAAACTCTGTGTAACAGGGATGGATCCTGAAACAATGTATTAGTTTTGTTTACCAGCTGTAAATGAAAAAAATGCTGATAATCCATTTGTTGGTGCAGTTCTGGCAAACAATATACATAAAACAGAACAATGTCATTACTTTAAGATACTGAAAGGACAGCCTGCCCTGTAATACAATATGAAAAATAAATATATTAATCTAAACTATGGTCCAGTGTGGCAATTTCTGAATTGCCTGTAACAGATTCAGCACTCTAGCCTCTTTCACTTGCCCTTAATTTCTCTTCTCTCTTCCTCCACCTCTCTTCTAACGGCTGCTCAGGTGAAGCTATAAAACTGCACATTTTATCTATTACTATGAAGCACTGTTTATACAAAACTAAACATTTTACACAGTTATTATGAAGCATTATTTATACTTTAATATGCCCTAAACTAAACTTATGCATAGGTCATGTACTTACTTATTGATTTAAAACGTATGGCCTCTAGAGAGTATAAATACTATAAAATACATAAAGATGCAAGTCTGTCTTACCTCTCAACTGTCTAGATTTTTGCAAGATATTCAGATTTTTGCCTTTTATTTTTGTCTGTTCCTCAAAAGTTTTGGTTTTCTGATAAATCACTGAAGACTGAGGTCACTAAATAATAACAAACATTTGAGTTTCAGACTTCATATCCCTCAGAAAATGCATGCTAACACAAATCCTGTTATTTTAGCAACTTTCTAAGTTTATAAAAGCAATGTTTAAAACCTGACCCTATTTTTGGGTCCTTGTTCCCCCATTAGTTTAGGCTTTGTCCAGATTTCTCGCACTAAGAGGTTGAGAGTTATGATGTACTTATGCTTCTGTTTAAATTTGGTCAAAATAAAAAAGATACACATAAACAGTAACAGTTTTGTATCATATCACTTTAATACTACATAAACTATGTACACATTACTAAGTCACTGCTCCCTCAACATCCTTCCTGAAACAGGGATCAAGGTCCACTGTGTCAACCTGGTTAATAAAATGCAAAATGATTAAGTAGGGAAGTAAAATATGTCCCATATGTGCAGTTTGTTCCCTTGCATGCCTTCAATATTTGCTTTTCTCAAAAAATATATAAGTTATATAAGGCATGTTTATTCACCAGAAGCTGACCAATCCATTAAATGCAATGCACTAAATTACAGTTCAAGGAAAACAATTCATTGGATGTAGTGAAATACATGTTTAACTGAAAACAGCCATTTCATGTCAAGATGGTTATAAAAGTGCAGCTGTTTTCCTTCTCCAGCTACAGTGAAATCAGTTGAGCATATACAGTATCAGGGAGGGTTAGCCCTGTACAGAAAGAGACAGTTTACTGTTTCTCTCTAAAAAAATTATTTTGAGAAATACAGTTTTTTCTGGAAATGGTTTATCCTGTGCACTACTTTATGGTAGGTATTTTGTTACAGGGTCCTGAAGTAAAGTTTTAGCATATACATAAAGTGGTTACAAAAACAGATTTGTTCTGTGTAAAAGATAAACCATTTTAAGGTTTTGTTCTTAAAGTCTGCACAATTATATATACATATACAATTGTGTGTACAAGACAACCACACAGGCACATTTTTTATATACATACATACATATTTTTGATTTTGATTTTGTCAAAGATTGGCAGTGACCCTGGGTTTGGTAACTGGATAAAAGGTCTTTTATACATAGCCTAACATGTGGCAACCGAGGAATGGGGATTTAACTTGAGAAGTCAAGGTTAGCCGGAGAACTAGGCTGAGTTGCCCACTCTCCCCCAGCCTGTTGAGATATTGGTGCAGATGATGATGAGTCAGTTTTTGAGAAAGTTGCTTGTAAGTGAAAATGTTTTAGATTGTGACACTGCCAGCCCAGCTATCTGAAATTTTGTAAATAATCATGTAATTTGTGAATATTGATATGACTTATACAGAACTGTATGTTATGTACTGTGCTTCAAGAAAGTAACCACAGCATACCCTGCTGGAACACAGAAGATTAACTTACAAAACTTCAAGAAAATATGTTGAAATTAAGTGCTTTACGATGTTCTATAAAAATTAGTTTCAATGCAGGCAGACACAATGTCTAGAGCTAGAAGTTTTTCTATTGTCTTGAAAGAAAAGTTATTACTAGGTTTAAAATGTAAAGTGTTTTATTGCTTTATGACTTTCTAGCAGCTGAGATATGTATTTCTAACCCACTGATGTTAAAATTCTGTAAGTTTCTGTTTAGCCTGGGATCTAAAGCCAGGTGACAAAAAGTGATGTCATCCAAGCTAACCCAGCAATAATATTTGATATTGATTTAAGAACTCTCTCAGATAGAGAGAGACTGGGCATTTTACATTTTGTCTTAGACCTAGCAAAAACATCTACTCATCATCATCATCTGCACTTCTGCTTGCTTGTTGTTTGTAAGAAAGATTCAGGGCATAGTATCTCTTTTAGATTTAGATAGGAATATAGTAAAGATTAGTTTAGATTTTTTCTGTATTTATTTGAGACTGTCCTGCAATGTTGTTTTAAAATATTTCCTGTGATTTTGAACTCTGAAGTAACTGTGTTGATTGACTGAGTATTGTCTTGTTATTTTATTATTTATTATTAATCATATTTAAACCTATATCTGTGGCTGATATCTGTGAGATATATTTAAGCTCTTAGAGTACTTGCATATCTGTTTGGTGACACTGTACAGGCCACTTCTAAATAGCCTTGTAAGTCTTGATCAGACTACCATTTGGATTAATAGTAACATTATACAGTAGGATTGGACACCCTTTGTAAAGGCCTTACAGTAACTGATAAGTAAGAGTGGTTAGTGGCAGCGATAACTAACTTATAACCTGGGCTGAAAGGGGCATAGCTAGTAAACCTGTGCCAGACTTTCTCAGATGTGTATGTGTGTTTGTATATATATCAGATCTCAAAGTGTGTGTCAGCTACTTGGGCAGGGACACAAAGCACTGGTTGGACAGAGAGGGTGCTGGAGGTTTTGGCTTGACCACTCAGCTGAGATCTCAACCCTATAGCTATGCCAGTCGGGATTCTTATTGGAGATCTGGAGAAAGATGGAGAAACCAGCCCCAGACTGACTGTGATCTCTGTGTGCTCTGAAAGGAAATTACACTTTACTGTGTGTATTTGTAATCCTCCCATTGTGTACGTCCCTCATTGGGCCAGTGCATGAGTGTCACATAGATTACTGGCAGATGAATGCATGTTAGTGTCAGAAAGGTTGGATTTACCTTTGGAAGGGGGTTTGCAGATTTTTGAAGAGAGATTTAGATTTGAAATGGAATTGGAATAAAAGTGTCCAATTATGCAAGAGTAACGTAAAATGGAATTTTTGAACAGATAAGACAAAAAGGAAAAGTGGTAAGAAATACTTTGGGCTAAATGTGAAACAGGTGATAAAACAATAAAGCAAAATCATTAATATCTTATACATCACGTTTCTAGTTTATTGAACAGACGGAATAATTTAATTGGCATACAAATGATGATCTTACCAATTGTTTTGTATTTGGTTTGGTGTTTTTCAGTGAGTTCAGAAAGGAAATGGATCAAAAAATGCAAGTATGTTGTGATAAGTTTATGTGCATCAATAAGGGGAGTGGCAATACAAAGGAAAGCTTTAGGCTTTCTAGGCAATATGGAGGATGATGTATGCTGGAATTGTACTTATACTCCCTAACAGCATCTGTGTCTTTGGTGTGTAAGGAATAAGAGGAAAGAAAGGGGCATGGGGATGGAGGTCAACCCAATGTTGGATAATGTAGAAATAGCTTTAGTATGGAGGATGAATGAGGCTATGAAGTGGGAAGTCTTGGCTAAATTTTGGTGGAGGAGTGGCTGTTAAAATGGCACATGTAGAATAACGCAGATATTAAAATGGAAGGAAGAACTGTGGAACAGAGGAGGTGAAAACACAGAGGTACTTCTAAACTTTTGGATGTTATTGGGGGGGTAAGAATGCTCAGGACAAATCTGATTTTACAGAGCGGAGGTAGTTTAAAAAGAGCTATCAAAATATAGAGTGGAGAGTGGTTGAAATATGAGTGATCAATATAGCTTTTTAGGGTTGGCTAGTAAGTGATGGAGTGATGAGGGACATTTATGAAAATACAGTTGTGTTGACAGATGAAAAGGTAGGAATAACATGTAAAAGAAAAGGAATTGTGTGGCTTTTTATGAGATGATGCACTTTTAACAATATTTTAAGTCAGTGGAACAGTTACAAGAGAGGTGGAGGTACCTGTACTTTGGGATCAGTGTATGAGAGGAAAACATTGGTGATTTAAAAATACTTACCTAGTCATTTCTGATTTGAAAGGTAGGAAATGGAAATAATTGTTGGAGATATGGGAAAGGAGAGGCAGGATGTATATCCATCATACCTCTCGAATGGCCAGATTTTCCCAGAATGTATATCCGTCATACCTCTTGAATGGCCAGATGTTCCCAGAATGTCCTGATTTTTGCCTCATATTTTTGGTCTGTTTCTCTTACAATTTGTGGTGTCCTGGCAAATCAAGATTACTGATGACTGAAATTACTAAATAATTACACATATCAGGGTTTCAGATAACAAATTCTTCAGAAAATGCATGCTGACACAAATCCACATTTTTGGGCCTTTGTCACCCCATTATTTTAAACTTTGTCCAGATTTCTTGCACTAAGAAGTTGAGAGTTATGATATTCATATGTTTCAGGGTTGACTAGCTATTCATTCTATATGGGAGAGAAATATGCAAGAATGGGACAATATTTAAAAGGAAATAGGTTCTCAGGGAGCTGAAATCTTGCTTTTGGGTTTTGGAGGTAGAGAGGATGGGAAGCCACAGATATTGTAGATGGAAGGCTAGGTGGAAGGAAAGGTGGTTTGGCATGACAGTTTGTTAGTTGTAAATAACTTAAGAGCCTATTGAAGAACAGTGGTAGTTCAGGAAGCAAGGAGAAGGAATAACAAAGTACATGATGAGGTAGAGGAAGGTAAGGGTGAAATGCATGAAGATGTGAGATGTGGGCTGGCATTATACTTAAGATACTGAGATGGAGTGGGAGAGGGGGCATAGGTATAGGGCTAATATTTTTGTTTCTGGAAATTCTGCTTCCTGAGGAAGGAATGAAGAATTTTTTTCTGGATATGTTGTAAACTGATAGGAAGAAAATATGAGACAGCTGGAGTAATATGAGGAAGAAATACATGAAAAAGTTAGGAGACAACATTGTACCTAAACCTGGCTTTCTGAAGAAAGAATAAAGAAGATTCTTCTGGATATGTTGTAAACTCATAAAAGTTTACTTAAAGTATAACGTGGTTTCGATGATGTTATTTATTTATTTATTTTTATGGAATTTTGATGTAATTGTAGATTAACATGCCATTTGCTTAAAAGTTAAAAAGCATAAAAACGTACAAGACATTCAACATCATCACACTATAAACTAACAAACCGACTATAAGTATGACTATACCCTTACACTTTCATTACCCCCAAAGCGATGCTGCCCCTGTATAAGACAGGGCACCTATTTTGTGTGTTGCATTCACACACAGACATCTTAACTGATTGCATGCACTTGGCCTGCAACCTACTGTGTCATTTTACACATCAGATCATAGATATGTGAAAGCACAAGCACATACCCAAGAAAGGACTATGCATCTCAGACACAGACACATGGTGCAGTGTATCTCATACTTAGTCATGGTCCTGGCAGCCTAGTGCTTCCAAACAGAAAGTGTAATACAAAACAAATGCTGATTTTCACTTGTGAAACAAACTGGTTTAGAGGAATAAAGCATCTGGATGAGGTGAGGAAGTAAAATAGGCAGATACATCATACTGAAAAATAAAAATGGCAAGTACAGATATTGACAGACTGACAAAAATGTAATACTGCATACTCAGAAAAGAAGAAAAAAAACAGCACGGATAACTTCGATAACTTCTTGCCGCTTCAAGTGAATTCAGTTATGTATGCTGGTGAGACATCTCATTGCACGTTTGTTTCGTACCCATTAGTCATATAATTTATCACATTTGTAAAGCATTATGAAAGCCAGTTTAGAGATAAGGCTACTCTGTATGACTGCAGGGCAGTGAGATAGATGAGCAGTTAATACCCAAGAAACTACAATCTGCACTTTTCAGTTTTTATTCCCCTAAGAAGCAGGAGCTGAAAATGGTTTTGCTTTCGGCTTGTAATCAAAAAAGCCATGTCAGATGCAAGAGGTGGTATAGAGAATCAGTAAAGGATATATTTAGTTACATATCATTACTACAAAAAACAGATAAGTACAGCCCCAGTAACCTCAGAAAACAACCACAGTGGCCCACCCACTCTTACCAGTTCCTCATATGCTACAAACTCCTGTTACTGCTTTTCTGTCTTTTAATTTTTTCTGCTTCTACAGTTCTTTGCATAGCTAATACTTCTTGAACTCAACCCCTATTTACCAGAAGTGCATTCTATGTGACCACCACCTTTTCTGTAGATAAATGTTGAGTCATTTTTCTCCTTTACCCAACCAAATCCAGTCTGTTGTCATCACCCTTCTTTGAGCAGACAGTTTACATTATCCTTTGGTACTTTATATATTAATCTCTCATCACTATTCCTCTGCAAGGTACATAAACCAATCGTAGCAATGACTTCTTAATGCTGCTGGACACACCTGCCCTTAGACATTCTACTATCCTAATGTTTTCACAGGATCAATACATTACAAAATATATTTTGTATTATCAGATATGTTTAACACAAGTCCCCTTCTTGCACTGTTGCTATAAGTATATTTTTTAGCCTTTTTTTAACAATGAGTAAACACGCGGTGCTGTGACTTACTGGGTTAAAGAAACAAGCTCCAAATAAACTGCAACTTATTGATCTGAGCTCATCTTCCAGGTTTCCACAAGTAGCACTTAGTGACTTTGAATAAGTCATTTAACCAGACAGATGTCCAATATCACCAGTTAAAAGGTGCATGTAACTAGTAAGTCTATTCAGTTTGTAAAAAAAGTACATTTCTCTTCTGGGTAATTCTGCACTTAATACAGAATATTGTTGCATTTTTTTACACTGAATCACAGCTGTTACACTGGGGGATTCTACTTGTTTAATAAGGATCTTCTGTATGCTAACATTGGAAATGGAGACCTCACCCTACTCCGGATTCCAAGGTAATGAGTCAGCTGTGTTAATAAGTGTGTGTGTGTGTGTGTGTGTGTGTGTGTGTGTGTGTGTGTGTGTGTGTGTGTGTGTGTGTGTGTGTATGTATACATATATATATATATATATATATATATATATATATATATATATATATATATATATACATATATATATATCATCATCATCTTCTTTCGGCTGTTCTTGTTAGGGGTCGCCACAGTGGATCATCTGTTTCCATTTCTTCCTGTCTTAGGCCTTCCTCTTTTCCTCTTACCTGGCAGCTCCATCCTTAGCATCCTTTTCCCAATATACCCAGCATCCCTCCTCAGCACATGTCCAAACCAACGCAATCTCGCCTCTCTTGCTTTGTCTCCAAACTGTCCAACCTGAGCTGACCCTCTAATATACTGATTCCTAATCCTGTCCATGCTAGTCACACCCAGTGCAAATTTTAACATCTTTAACTCTGCCACATCCATCTCTGACTCCTGCCTTTTCGACAATGCTACCGTCTCCAACCCATATAACATAGCTGGTCTCACTACCCTCTTGTAGACCTTCCCTTTCACTCGTATTGGTACCCGTCTGTCACAAATCACTCCTGACACTCTTCTCCAACCCATTCCACCCTGCCTGTACTCTCTTCTTCACCTCTCTTCCACACTCACCATTACTCTGAACTGTTGATTCCAAGTACTTAAACTCATCCACTTTTACCAACTCTACTCCCTGCATCCTCACCATTCCTCTACCCTCCCTCTCATTTACACACATATATTCTGTTTTAGCCCTGCTGACCTTCATTCCTCTCCTCTCTAAAGCATATCTCCACCTCTCCAGGGTCTCCTCAACCTGGTCCCTACTCTCACTACATATCACAATGTCATCTGCAAACATCATAGTCCACGGGGCCTCCTGTCTAATCTCATCTGTCAACCTGTCCATCACCACTGCAAATAAGAAAGGGCTCAGAGCTGATCCTTGATGTAATCCCACCTCCACCTTAAACGTACCTGTCACTCCCACCGCACTCCTCACCAATGTCACATTAACCTTGTACATATCCTGTACCACTCTTACATACTTCTCTGCCACTCCCGACTTTCTCATACAATACCACAACTCCTCTCTAGGCACCCTGTCATATGCTTTCTCTAAGTCCACAAAGACACAATGCAACTCCTTCTGACCTTCTCTGTATTTCTCCAACACCACCCTCAGAGCAAATATTGCATCTGTAGTGCTCTTTCCTGGCATGAAACCATACTACTGATCACTAATCATCACCTCCCTTCTTAACCTAGCTTCCACTACTCCTTCCTATAACTTCAAGCTGTGACTGATCAGTTTTATCCCTCTGTAGTTACTGCAGCTCTGCACATCACCCTTATTCTTAAAGATAGGTACCAAAACACTTTTTCTTTACTCCTCAGGCATCCTCTGACTTTCCAAAATTTCATTAAACAATCTGGTTAAAAATTCCACTGCCATTTCTCCTAAGCACCTCCATGCTTCCACTGGTATGTCATCTGGGCCAACAGCCTTTCCATTCTTCATCCTCTTCATAGCTGTCCTTACTTCCTCCTTGCTAATCTGCTTCACTTCCTGATTCACTATCCCCACATCATCCAACCTTCTCTCTCATTCTCTTCATTCATCAGCCCTTCAAAGTACTCTTTCCATCTACTCAACACACTCTCCTCACTTGTGAGTACGTTTCCCTTACTGTCCTTTATCATCCTTACCTGCTGCACATCTTTCCCAGCTCTGTCCCTCTGTCTAGCCAATGGTACAGGTCCTTTTCTCCCTCTTTAGTGTCCAATCTCTCATACATCTCTCTATATGCCTTATCCTTAGCCTTCGTCACTTCTCTCTTTGCCATGGGCCTCATCTGCTTATACTCATGTCTACTTTCTCCATCTCTTTGACAATCCCACTTCTTCTTCGCCAGCCTCTTCCTCTGTATACTCTCCTGTACTTCCTCATTCTACCACCATGTCTCCTTGTCCTCCTTCCTCTGTCCAGATGTCACACCAAGCACCTTCCTAGCAGTCTCCCTTACTAGCTGTGCTGTAGTTACCCAGCTATTCGGTAACTCTTCATTGCCTCCCAGTGCCTGTCTTAACTCTTCCCTGAACTCCACCTCACAATCACCCTTTTTTAACTTCCACCATTTAATCCTTGGCACTGCTTTCACACTCCTCCTCCTCTTCTTGATCACCAACATCATCCTGCAGACCACCATTCTATGCTGCTTAACTACAGTTTTCCCGGTCACCACTTTACAGTCTCCAATCTCCTGCAGACTGGCCCTCCTACATAAGATATAATCCACATGTGTGCATCTTCCTCCACTCTTGTACATATATATAATATATGTATGTGTGTGTGTGTGTGTGTGTGTGTGTGTGTGTGTGTGTGTGTGTATGTATATAATAGAGAATGTGTGTGTGTGTGTGTGTGTGTGTGTGTGTGTGTGTGTATGTATATAATAGAGAAGGAGGATTGACAAGGCAAAAGAAGGAGCTTCCTTTCCCTTCCAACCTCATTCAAGCATCACTAAAGAAAATGTTACTTACCCATGAATTAAAAAGACAGATCATGTAATCTCATGAGTTTATATATTAGATCCATACAATAAGTCTGTATTTTGATGTGGTGCACATTTTTATGGTTGTCTTTCTTTCTAACCATTAGACAAACTTTAGTAATAACCCCATGCATATCGCCACAACTCTATGCTTAGCAATCCTGAAACTGATTATCCAAGTCAGATCAAGCAGCTCTCTATCAAACTGAATACACTTACTATGGGTGATTTTTAATACTCCAGTATAAACTTGCATACCTATACAACTAACAACAAATGCACATGAACATTCAATTTTATTAGTGTCAGTTTCCTTGACCAAAGTGTTCCTTCCCACTAGGGATGATAACCTTTCTGACCTTATCCTTACCATCTTCTTCCTTACCAATACTATTGAGGTGTCACTGCTTCCTTAGTAATATCCAGCCATCTTCCTTAAAAAACTACACTCCCTACCAAAAGCATTATTTTGTGATTACTTCAAAACAAACTTCTTATTTACAGACCTTCTGTCAATAAAGATCTAGGTAAATGCAATGGGCACACAATAAAAAGACTTACACTTTTCCCATTTGCATGCTTGTACTTGGTGTCACTAATGGCTGAAGGGTCAAGAGAACAGCTATAGCATCAAACTACAATTGAAATGTACCTCAGCAACTGCAAGCGGACAAACACTCCAAGGTGCACCAGTAACAATCAATAGTGTGAAATAGACTTCATCAGAAATGAAACTGTAAAGCAGCTACCACTTTTAAAACTTAAGCACCAAGTGGATTGGTACATCAAATTACATCACTTGCTTTCCCTGAAGGGAGACCAAACCGATGTCCAAATGTTTAAATAAGTGAAACTCTACCACGATCTTCATACAACTGCTTTGACTTTTCTGAAAGTCGATCATGTAGTATCGACCATGTGAACTTCAACTTTCTGAAAAGTCAGTCTTCCAAATGGGACTCGTATTATATATGAATACTGTATATATATATATTTAGAACTACATATGTATACACGCACACACACTCACACACACATATATGTATATACACAAGGTTGATACAGTGATGCATGAACAGTAGAAATGCAATATGTTAGAAATTATTAATATATATATATATATATATATATATATATATATATATATATATATTATGTATCATTTTATACACACACATACACGCGCACGCGCGTGCACACACACACACTCACATACACATATATGTATATACACAAGGTTGATACAGTGATGCATGAACAGTAGAAATGCAATGTTAGAAATTATTAAAAAAAAAAAAAAATAAATATATATATATATACACACACACACACACACACACACACACACACACACACACACACACACACCTGACAATTGTTTGAATCAAACAGTACACAAATGAAGACTGGGAATCACGCTCTAGATTAGTGGCTGGAACTCACAAACAAAATAAATAATTTGTTGCTTTTACCACACTACTTTATTCTTTTTTATGCTTTAGAAGTGAGCTGATTCTGGACTGTACACTACCCTCTGTTAAGGAAGGCATGGGAAGTGGTTACCTCAGAAGGTAAGAGATGACATTGGTGGAGTACTCCATACAAATACAACATGCAACATGTAAGTTCTTGAACTGAATCTGCACATTTACATCCAGTGATAGAGACAAAGTGCTGTCTAGCTCTCATGTAGGGAGAGGGATTATGCAACCAGTCCAAAGAAATGTTCTACTTTAGGATATTCGAAGATACATTAAGCAATTAACAAATTCCCTATGGCACAAGGGAGTATAGCTGTTGAAACCTGGAGACAGGGTAAATGAGGATAAATAGAAATTGCAGTTAAGAATGGAGGTTTGCTAGAAGAAGGAGTAAAGAATGTCAAAGATTTTCATAAATAATCCGTCCATTCTCAACCTCTTTTCCCAGTTTTGCACATGGGGATCGGGGTGTAATATTTGTCCAGAGAAACGTATTTCAGGTATAGACAGAGTGGGTTAGACATGCAATGAAAATGATGTCTCTTTAAATGTTCTTATACGTAAGATATGCCTCTGCCATCTACCATGAAAAAAGGGTCTCAGTCTAAGCAGGATACACTCAGCCAGAAAAATGAAAATAAATGCATACACAGTCTTGAAAATAATTTTTTATAGAACTGCTGGAGGACAAGTGGAATACCCTGTCTAGGAAGTAAGAGTCCAACAACAATGTTATGATTTAAGAATGTGTGTAAAAGGCATAAAGAAATCCAATATGTCAAGGGTAAGGTATACAAAGTTCTGGAAAACAAAAGGAAGTTGTGTGTTTACAGTGAAAGATAGGATGGGCTGCCAACCCTTATATTTCAGATGTGTTCTTTTATTTAACCAAACCACTACATAGCCCAGAATACCCAGAGTGTCCTCTTTCCAAGATGTTACAAGATAATGCCCTGAGCATGCTGTTTCTGAGCACCCTTATTAGGTGACCATAAAGAGCCAGTAAAGAATCTTGTCAGGTGAATACAAAGAGCCAGTTAGTAATGCCCTCACCTCTCATTTTGTTTTGTGTAATCACTGAGAACAACAGGCATTTTAAAGCAGAAAAATCAGCATTTCTGTTTACAGTCAACAGAAAGATTTATGCCACAACTTACAAGGTAAAACAGAACCAATTTAAGGTTTAAATGCAGACAAATGCAAGAAAAGAAGGTAAGGTATTAAAGAGGAACAGAGCAGACAAGCAGGGGGATAGGTGGACATCAGAGAGACAGAGACTTCTCTCATATTTGTATTCCTATACACATGTACGGCAATCATAAATCCTGGGGACTGATCCTTTCCTGTTTATGTCATACTGCACCATTCACTCATTCTTTGAGTAGGTGTTAAACAGGGCTCCACAGAAAATGAGATGTTGAATCCCATTTTAATTTAGTGTGCATAAACTAAACATAACACACTACAATGCACACAGAAATAAAAATCGGACTTTGGATTTCATACCTTATGAAATCACATGCTTGCTGTGTAATACTGAATTGATTATAGGTTTATAGTTCATACTTATATACTAGGTTAATGACCACTTGGGCCTAAAAAAAAAAAAAAAAGCCTAGCTGTGCAATCCAACCCAATTTTGTCCCTGTATATCATGGTCATTTATTTCAGGAAGTATGTTAGGAAGTTTCTAGAGTTTATGGGAGAAGGGTGTGTTACTTTTGGCATTACTGTCTGCCTTTGACTAAAATGTAGATTCCTATACTAGGAGTTGAACCTGGACCACCAGAGTGAAAACTAGGAATCCTAAGCACTAGACCATATCACTGCATGTTTTTTTTCTATCACAACTATGAAAATAATTCCAAAAGGACAGCTACATACCAGTTAAATGTACCTCATTGTGAGGAATGTTCCTCATTTTGAGTCTTAGAAAGTCCATGCTTATTCCTTGCAGTTCCACATTGAAAAGATCTTATAGATTCAGTGTTTAGAATTGTTTAACTGATAGGCATAGTTAATAATATTGACACATATTAATTCACCAAAATGACATTTTACAAATACAGAGCAGCACATTCTGACCATCCGGTGAGCTTCCTAACTGCTATTAGTCAGCTGTTAAGTGCTCCACATTTTGCCCATTTGTTCCACTTTATGAGAGATGGTGTTCCACATCTTGAGGTGGAAGGTTGTAACCTATGAACAGCAAAAAGGACAAAAACATTGCATTTTAAATGTGTTCTTTCTGCATTCTCTCGGGCAGCATGTTTACACATATAAAGTGAAATGATAAGCTTATTGTGATTGTTTTCACATACTAACATTGACAAAGTGCTGTCTAAAAGGCGGATGTGGACCAGGATAAAAATCTCACTTGGGGTTGGGGATTGGCATAATGGTTAAGGTGTTTACCTTACAGACATAAAATACTAGGTCTGATTCTCACCATGGGGAAATTGGCTAGGTTTAAAATGGCCCACAAGGGCAGCTAGCCTAGTACTTGCCTCTGAACTTATGAACCACTCCTTCTGCTTTCTTTAGGGGCACTGTTAGTCATCTTGCATTTCAGTGAGACCACTGCTAAGGCCAGAACAGCAATGTAAGGTGTCTCTTCTAGAATCTATACTTCAAGATCACATTCTTTCCCAAGGTAAATGGGGACTCTTGACAGGTTATGTATATCTGCTGATACTGCTATAGAATAAAAGCAGTGCAGGTTTCCTAGTACAGACCTGTGTAGTGACATAAAGTTGTTTCAGTACCTGGATCAATTCCTGCAGTGTGAGAGTCAAAATTATTAGAAAAGTCAGCTTTTAGTAACTCATAATGGAATCCTACTTGAAATGGACACTTGTTTTCTAGTCTTAAGAGTGTGGGATATCAAGGAGATCTTAGAGAACAAAGAATGAACGAGACCAATTCATGTATGTTATAGAAATCATCAACAAAGCAAAATGAGGTCAACCCACATTGAGTTTCCACAAGAAAGACCACTAGTATATGTTTGAGAAGTGGTGAGACCGTTTAAAGGACAGCCAAAGAAAGAACAATGAACGTTCTAGACCTGCCATTACTTTCTAGAAAAAGAATGAATACACTGCCCAAAGCTTGAATACCTACAGAGGAAAACACGAGTTTCAGATGTTCTACCTTGTGAGCATATGAAGAGGAACTAAAAGCATAATTTACATCACTAGAGAACCCTTCTCTCAGACCAAGAGGAAATGAATGCCTGAGCTGGAACTCTCTGATACCAACCCTTGAAGACTGAGGTTCAGTGTCAGGACCCCCTTAACACAGCAGCCATCTCCTGCAATGTAAGCTCCACTGCCTCTACCTTAGACATATCAGAGCTTTAGGACACACTTTTATCTGTACAGGTAAACTGCTATATCACCATTCTGTCAGGTCTGTGGCTAAACAGAGATGAAGTCTTGACTGCATCCTATATGGCTCAGATTCATTTAGCAGGCCAGAAACTGGAGAAGTCAGCTTGTGAAGGTAGGAGTAGGCATAAGTTGTCTCAGCATTCCTAGTGGGATGTGATGTCACCTAATGAGCATCTACTGCCTGGTAGAGACCATGTGGTATAGCAGTAGGCAGTGGACTGACAGTGAGATCCAGCTAAACATTTATTGCATACACTGTAGCTGGGGTCTTGACACGGGGAAATATATGCACGATTCAGTTCAGCATTGTAGGCAGCTGGCTGCCCATACCACCAAGTAGCTTTGAGGTAAGGGAAAAAAAACACTCCATCAATTAAGATGATGGATCACTGTCAGCTGTCTCTCACCCCACTGCATTCTGGTAAAGGCAGGACAGCAAAATAGATGTCAGTGAAGGGAAGTAATGGGTAACAAGGCATGGGCCAGAAAAAAAAACAAGAAACAAAAGTAATAGCCAGTACATCGTGGCATAATCTATTTTGTGAACTGTAGAAGCAGATGCATGGCAATATCCAGAAAACTAGAATGGAAGGCACTACTGAAGAAACAAACATTATATTAAATAGTATATGGTGTAAAGTCAGAAAGATGCTTTACATGTATGAAGACATTACTAATGGAAAGGTATTACCTTTTGCTAATCTTAAGTTTTTGATTGACTTTGTGTGAAAGTTGCAACCAAAGACTTGACTGGGGTTCATGGAAACTAGTGAACACAGCTACAGTAATAAATGCTACCAGTAAATGTCTCCTCTGTTATGGCTTCCTGCTTTGCTTGAAAAAAATAATTCAGAGAAAGGTCATCTCTGTGGTGACCCATAAGCAATTCTAATTTTACTACTGCTTCATAAAAATATAGGCTACTAAAGAGGAAGAAATCATGAACAAGCAGCATGGAGCAAAGCATAACTAGCAGAGTTGATGACGTTATTAAGGAAAAATAAAAAAAATGTCTTCTTAATAATTTCTGAGGATTCAGTCTGCCATTGACTACCTTTGCCTGTTTCTCTGATCTGAGATACATTTACATATCCAGAGCATTATGATCATATCTTGAGGAAGTCAGAGGTGCTATGTTGTCAGTTCTTTTCTGGGATGTGAGAACTTTGATGGTACAAGAGCTTAACATGTCAGGCATTATCAGTATTGTAAAAGGACAGTGTATCAACAAAATGCATCTTTTCAAGAAGAAACAGTAACAGCACTCTCTTTCATAACATACTGTCTAGAGATCTCACAGTAGCTTTGATGATGTAATTCAGTTATCAATTGTTTCTTGGATAATGGAGTTGGCACAGCTGGTTGTAAAGGTCGTCACCAATTTCAAGGTACTTAAGGATGTGAGCAAAAGGGTTGCAATAAGGCTGTCCAAAAAAAAGCAAAGAAAATATACATAATATACTGGAGCAGGTGCAGTGAGGCAGCTACCATCAGTACAACCTCAATGAAGGACATGTCTCATTCCATGCAGGACCAAGTCACTATAAAAATAGCCATAGGCACAGCAAAGGAAGGGTGGCAGGTTTACCTACTTGGCTTTCTAGCTTTGGGAAGTTACATAAAATGTTCTTTAACTGCTTGCAGTCTCTGCTATATTGCCACATACCTCAAACAAGACTACCTGAAATAGCTTTTTGCAAATCCATTTACTTCATTATGATGAGTAAATGATGGATTGCTGTCAGTTGCCAGAGTAATTTCAGCTTTTTTTCACCATCACTTGTCACTAGACCCTCTCTTCCCATTCACTTGGTCTGCTGAACCCATCTTCTCCCCCCACCCCGGGCTGGTGAGTGTGCTCTATCCCCAACATCCTGCTGCAGCTTTGCAAGCTCCATAATTGCTGCCTGCAGGAGGTGTGTTTGCTGTTCCACACATGAACACCCTCTTGACCAAAGGCTATTGGCAGGCTCTTAATGTTGCTATCATAGTGAGCCAACACTGCCTCCATCTCCCCTGGGTGGGAGATCCAACATTGCACACTCACTACCATCATTTCCTGTGAGGCTCCTCCTGCAGCCATGTTGTTAGTGAAGCACTGGTTGTCTGGGCCACGGTAAGGGCTTTGTTCCTCTCTGTTACAGGGTCAACCACAGCAATTTCTTCTTGACAAACACGGAGCTGTCTAGTAGAAAAAATATCCAGATGTCACTGTAGGGCAGAAAAGAAAGAAGAGTTCCCTCTAAGGCACTTCTGCCATGACTCACAGTAGGATAACAGTAGGAAATAGCAGTTATAGTCTCAAGTAACTCCTTCTAAATAGTTGTGTTTCACTGCAGTGACTGAAACTACACAACTTCATATGCACTACTGCAGTGAAACAAGAATAGGAAATGGATACTGTCAGTGTATATTATCCTTTCACTGCCTTAGTCATAAAGATTCAGATATGAATGTATGCCCATTGGGATTTGTATAGTCCATCAAGTCCCTATCAGTTGACAGACCACTCTTCATGAGGATGTAGGGGGGCTGCCTCCCACTTCACCCAGGGCTGATCATTTATTTTTCTGTTAAGAACTATTTTAATGGAAATGACCACTGAGTGAGCAGGACATGAAGGACCATATCACAAACCTAACAGGATCTTTATGGTCAATGATGTCATGATCTATTGATGGACTGATCCGTTAAAAACTGCAGACTTCTCAAGAGGATGTACAACTTCAGAGGATATTATATTAAATAATGAGTGTAGGGGTTGAAGCCCCCTGCTTGGAAAGTGTGTGAGGTATTACTCCCCAACTTCACCCAGGATAGACAACTTCTTTTTCTTTACAGTTGTTTTGGATGCAACAGCCCGTTAACTGATTGGGGCTTAGATCATACCATAGCCATACCTGTGGCATACATTTGTGTTTTGTGTGAGTGTATGTGTAGTGCCTTCTCCTAGCTTAATACTTCATTGTTACTAATCTTATTCTGTCCTGCAACATTTCATGCAAATGTGCCACAGAGAAAAGTCCAGTATCCGACAAAGCTTGAGTGATTTATTACATAGAATTTTTTGGACATTTCAAAGACAATTTCTTTTACAAAACGGGTACAGTAATTGTAGAGGAAGTAAGCATTATTTTTAAGTGGCAATAATTACAGAAAAAAGTAGTGGAGAATAGCTGGATGGAGCAAGCAGAAAGTCATTTTTCAGAACTACTCTGTGTTCCAAGTCCAGAGATGTTTCCATACCTCTCAACTTCTTAGAGCAAGAAATCTGGACAAAGCCATAAATAAAAGTGGGACAAAGGCCCAAAAATAGGGACAATTTTTAAATATTGCTCTTACAAACTTAGAAAATTGATAGAATAATAGGTTTTGCATTAGCATAAATTTACTGAAGGTTATGAAGTCTGAAACTCAAATGTTTGTCGTTATTTTCTAACTTCAGTCCTTAATGATTCACCACTAATTTGTCAGAAAAACACAATTTTATGAAAAATTGACCAAAAATATGAGGGAAAAATATGGACAGTCTGCGAAAATCTGTTCAGTTTAGAGGTATGCGTTTTTCACAGATAGAGGATGTTGGTAACCCTTAGCGGATTGCAGTTGCTGCAACTTTTATCCAACATTCTATTTACTGGTGCATATTAAACAACATTTGATGTAAACAAAAAAAGAATAATAATCTTTTAGAGTTACTGTGCAACCCAAATAATTGTATGTTTGTTTGTGTCTTTCTGCTTTTCCAGGTTAGGGGTCGCCACAGCGGAACTCTGGTCCGCTAATAATTGGCAGCTGATTTTTACGTACTGGCTTGCCAGGCCTGACCCACAACCTTCAACAAAGGTACATTCATTCACGCATGTCTCCACGCAGAAGACGCTCTAGCTGAGAATCGAACCAGACAGCGTCTTACTGTGAGGCGACAATGCTACCACCGCACCACCACCGCGGGATATGACAGCATTAAATATGTGACATATACAATAATTCAGTTTGCATATTTTGGATATGGTTTGATACCAACTGGATATTCTCTTCTGTTCCATTTCTCTATAAGAATGTCAGAAATAATTGCCTCAAGCATTTGTAAATCTAATTTATGTTTATGTCAACAGCCAAATCTCTTTATGTAGCTTAGCTATTACAAATGTATGCAGCTGACTTTGTTAGATTTTCCAGTTTGAAGAGGGCACTGTAACAGCTGCACTTCAAATATCATTATCTCCAAGAGTAGCATTATGTATAATCAGTGCTTAAGCTTCAGTGTAAGCAAGCTTTGTTAGTTTATTGTAACAGAATTTGGCTGCAAGAAGCTCTGAATTACTGCTTTTATTTTCATGGAGTTAAGAAATTTGAACTACACTGTAGCAGTTTTTATTTTTATAATGCATCCAAAATATCTGTGTGTCTTGCAAAGCATGTTCTTTCAGTACAAAGTCACATGACTTAAAAGGTTAATCTGAAGCCATTTTCTCATATAGCATACTATAACTTCTAGCAGACAATGGAGTTTCAGGTGTGGAATGGAAATTTTGAGTTGCAGGTACAGGGGGACTATCACAGACATAAATGAAAGCTATTACATATATCTACTGACTAATGAAAACGATAGATTTGTTTATATGGAAATAAATGAAGTGTTCAAAATATAAAGGTGCAGATTTCTGTTAAGCAAAAAAAAAAAAAAACTAGGTTTATGAGTGCTTCAGTTATATATTGCGAATAGTGGTATATTCTATTAGAAAACTTTTTTCATTGCGGAGGTGAACTATTAACTCAAATTAAAACATGAGATCTGATGTTAATTTTCATTTATTCTTCAGCAGTTGTGTCCGGATCTGACCCTCGGATTTCACTCAGCTGTTATTTTAGCTCATGGCCACCAAAAAACTCTCAAGATTCTCCCTTACCCACAATGCACCAACCCCTAACCTACTTCAGATCTCTTTTGCCACTTCTTTGTTTGGATGTGGTCGTCTTAAGCTCTTGAGCATTAACATTTGAGATAAGTATATTTCTACTGTTTTGCTCTGTCTAACTCTCTTTTTAACTTTTACGGTTACTCTATTTACAAATTCTCCCTTTGTACACTTAGGTTCATAGGTTCGTACTAGGCTATCTGCCCTAGGGCATTTATAAGCCTAGCCAGAGTGTGTGTGGCTTTCACCACCCCTTAGGATGAGAATACTACACCCATTTAGGGTTTAGTTTACTGTGCCTCTGTCTAGTAGTGACACAGAGATGACCCCCGGGGTAAACCTACGATCTCCCATCCACTCGTCAAGATTTCTCTTGAATACAGTTAGTGAGGGGTTCTGCCTAACATGGATTGGGATTCTGTTCCAGAGTGTAGGGAGCCTCTGGGTTATGAATCTGTCCCTCCAGCACGTCCTATTTATTTCTGTGTTGAGGTTTAAATCTCTTGCTCTCGTGGCTCTGATGGATTTGGATTTTCTGAGGTGGAGCATGTCCATTAATTCTGGATTGGACATGGCCTTGTACGTCAGGCACAGATCACCTCTGAGTAGGCGGTATGCGACTGAATAGAGCTGGAGTTTTTTCAGTCGGGCAGCATATAACATATGTTTAAGACCCTTTATCCTCTTGGTGAGGAACTTTTGGGGTCTTTCCAACTGCTGCAGGTGTTGGGTAAGATACATCCCAAATGGGGCATTGTACTCAATTATTGGCCTGATAAGAGAAGAGTATAGGGACACAATGACCTCTCTTGATCTAGATGTAAAACCCTTCATGATAAGGTGGGCAATATAGAAGGTCTTCCTAACCACTTTGGCAATGTGAGTGTCAAATGAGAGGTTACTGTCAACCTGGGTCCCTAGGTCCCTGATTACCTCTTCCGTACTTAATGGATTACCACCTATGTGGTAATTTGTGGGTACCTTGTTTTTCCCAAAGGGTATGACTATACATTTTTTGGCGTTCAGCTTAAGGCCATGGCTCTGGCACCAATTATCCGTTTCTATGAGGCCTCTCTGAAGGATGTTTGTGTCCGCTGGAGTATCAATTATGGCGCCCAGTTTGCAGTCATCTGCGAACTTTGTCAGCCACAATCCTCCTATGTTTGCCTGTACCTCGGAAAAATAAATGCCGAACAAGAGGGGTCCCAGGACTGAGCCCTGTGGGACACCGCCAGACCGGCTTAGAGTCTGACATAGCTCCAGCAACTCTGACCCTGTGGGTTCTGTCCTTGAGCCAGTTTGCAACCCATCTTGTGACATATGGGTTTACATTTAGGCTGGTGAGTTTGTCTATGATGCCTGAGTGGGGTATTGTGTCAAAGGCTTTTGCAAGGTCAAGGTAGGCTGTGTGAACTGCCTTACCCTCATCAATGGCCTTAGTGACTGTTTCAAAAAAGTCGACCAAGTTCAAAAGGCAGGATCTGCCCTTGACAAAACCAAATTGGGTAGGATCCAATGTCTGTAGGTCCCCAATGTCTTTGTTTATGAGTTCCATAATGATCCTCTCCATAGCTTTGCAGACCAGGCTTGTCACGCTTATGGGGCGGTAATTTCCAGGGTCTGTAGAAGCACCGCCTTTGTGAAGTGGGACCACTGTTGCCATACGCCACTCTTTGGGTATGTATCCTGTAGTAAGGCTAAGATTAAACAGCAGCCTTATGTGTGGGTTTAGTTCCTCTTGGAGTTCATGTAGCACACAGCCCGGGACACTGTCCGGTCCCATTGATGCTGTGTTTTTAGCTTTAGAGAGGGCGGCTCTCACCTGGGCATCTGAGATGTTTGGGAGGCTGCACTCTGCTGGGATAGTTATTTCTCCTTTTGGGGGGGAGGGGGAGGAGAAATTTGCACTGAACCTGTTGGCAATGTCAGTGGATTCAGTGTATTTTGTGTCATTTTGAACTAACTCTGAGCATATCTGGGAGTTTCCACCCAGGTTTCTAACATAGCTAAAGAAGGCCTTGTGATTGTCTTTTGTATCTTTTGCGATTTTTCTCAAAATTGGCCTTGGATGATTTTATGAGTGATCGTAGTTTTTTGCTAGTACTGATCAGAGATGCCTTCCCTTTTAGGGATTTTGCTCTGTCATGTAGTAGCTTCCTCCTCCTGTTGTAAAGTTTGTTTATGGCTGGGGTCCACCAGACCAGGCGCCTGCCTTTGGGGGAATGGGTCTTGGTTTTATTTGGGATAGTCTAGATTACCATAGTTGTTATTCCCTTTTTCTGACTTACATTTCTCTAAGTGTAGTCTAAACTACCATTTTGGTAATATTTCTAGCTTTCTGTATTCCTGCCTATCATACTTTATTCTATATTTATTTTCTTTAGTTTCTTTAGAATATCTGAAAAAGGCCCTTCTGGCTTTAAGAAATGCCAGAAATGTTGGCACAAGTTGCCGTTGTCCGATGCTCATGTTTTATGCCTCTATCGTTTGGGCCCAGACTATCTTCAAATAGACTCCTCTATCTGCAAAGCGTTTAATCCGCAAACATTGGGAGATAGTAAGAACAAGTTAATACTGAAAGGACTGCCTCCATCATCTTTTCCAGAAGGTATGTCTGGGGCTCAATCCCCCAAACCCAAGACAAAGGAGTCTTTGTCTAAGTATTCAAGGCCTTCAGGGTCCTCATCTCCATCTTTGGATCCCTACCATGGAACCATCAAAGAAAAAGCATAGGCTGGATCAGAAAACTGCTCCTGCACAGCTGGCATCAGAGTCCACACAGGTTTTCTCGGATCCCAGCTCTTCTGATCTAATGCCTTTGCCTAGGACAAGGTATTCCCCTTCTTTAGACCCGGTACCCTCTGCAGTACCTTCACCTATCCTCGAAAAACTCTGGCACGCTTGGTCTCCATTGGTGGCTTCTTCTTGTTTCTTCCAGAAATCTGACCGAGGCAGATGTGAACAGAATGAGGTGGAAATTTCTCTCGGTGCAGATACAGATGGGTGTTCTTCCAGCTCCTACCCCTTTGTGTCAGGAAGCCCATGTTTCTACTACTACAACAATATTAGCTTCTTCTCTGATCCGAACTGTCATTTTGGAGCCCCTGGATCCGAGCCTTCCAGGTCCATCTGGTTTGGAGCCATTTGGATTAGTATCTTCTGCTCTGAATATATCTATGAGCACACTGGCTGCAGCGTTTTCAGAGCTGCATGACTCTCACAGTCGAGGTATCCCTGTCAGATCTGAGGCATTAGCGTCAACTTTGAAATTTACAGAGCTGTCTCTTCCCCTTGGGTACTAAGCATTGGACAGCTCAGCTCCAACCTCTGCCTGGGGTGGACTGCCTTTGCGGCAGGGAGAGCCAATGGAGCAGAAGCTTGGCTTCTCAGGTCCATTGGCTTCCCTCTTTATGGAGCACTCTGCCTTTTAGGTGGTGAACAGACAGGACAGATGGATTCTACCCTCTTGGATCTTCCCTCTGGATGCTGTATGTCTCTATGCCTTGAGTCCCATCATTGAGTGACACAGGGACAGCCAGCCCAAAGTCTTCAGGTAACCCAGCAGGGTATATCTATCTCTTCCGACACTTCTTCCCAATGAGTAAGTCCCTAGGAAGAGGAAGTGCAAGAGGAGGCACTCAGACTCCTCTCAGGAGTCAATCACATAAGATACTGATTTCGATGAAGGGGAAGGGTCCCCAAGATCACCACCTAAAGACATCTCCTTTGGAGACATCCTTGAAATCCTTAAGCAGAGGGTTGATTGGTCCTCTGATAACCCTTCTCAAGAGGAATTGGAATTCCTGGAGGCCTTTGGGGCTGACCCGTCTACCTCCTGGGTAACTCCACCAACCAATGAGTTCATTGGCTTGATCTCTAGGTGGGTGTGGAAGGAGTCTGACACAGTTGAGTGGATCCCCAAAAGACTGGATCAGATTCTGGCAACACCTGTAGGAAGGGAATTTTGGAGCAAGGGAGTGCTCATAGATGCCATGATAGTGCTGGTAGCCAACAAGAAGGAACTTGCTGAGCAGAGTTCCACTGTCCATCCCCCTAACAGAGAGTCTAGGGAGTTGGACAGATTTGTGAAGCATGTGTATGCTTCAGTGACTTTTGCCCTTAGGTTGCTAAACTATATGACAAACTTTACAAGACTACAAAGGGACTTGGTAAAGGAATTGTCATATTTCCTTTCGGGGACCACTAGTGCTGAGACTCAAACTTCTGTGGCCTCTCAGTTGGCTACCCTACAATCCATTTCTAATTTGTCCACGAAGCTTATCTCTCATGCAACTGAAGGAACTTTAAGGGTGGCAAGTTCAGGCATTTCTATCACGGGCCATGCCTGGATGTGCTTAAGTGATTTTGCAGAGCCCTTCGAGTCCTCATTCATCACTGCACCCTTTGACAGCATTTCAGTTTGGCCCTAAAGTCAAGGACACACTCTCTAGGTGTGAAAAAGATGGAAAGACTCTCTTTACAGTGGGCATACATTTTTTGATGCCTCAAAAAATCTTCTCCAGGAGTCAACGAGGTGGCCAAAAGACATGGTTCAAAAAGTCTCAAGGTCCTTTCCAAGATCCATGTGAAGATGGTTCCCCCAAGGGCATAGGGGTGGAACTCAAATGGAAGATGCCACCAATGTAGCAGAGGAGGCCCGCAAACCAGGAGTCTAGATATTCCTTCTCTGACAGACCCTACCAGCGCTCCTGAAAGGAAGCCTGATTGTCCCCCTCTGAAGGCAATCTGTGGTTGATTATGCCTGCACCAGAGAACCTGGCTAGATATCACAAAAGATATGTGGGTGCAGAAAGTCATTTCCAGAGGCTATATAATTCTCTTTTCCCTTCCACCTCCATCTGTATACAAATTTGCCAGCGTTCCACCAAATCAGAAGAAAGCAGTAGCACTAGCAATCAAAAAGCTGCTAGAAAAAAAAGAGTTATCCAAGAGGTCCCACCACACCAGATATAGAATCTGGAACTTGCTCAAGATTCTTTTTAGTGCCAAAGAAAACAGGGGACTGGAGACCTATGCTGGATCTCAGCAAATTGAGCAAATCAGTTTGACACACAAAGTTCTGGATGGCCACGATTCAGTCCATTCTGCCCTTTTTGTGCTTAACAGACCTTCAGGATGAGTACTATCACATAAAAATGAACAGATAATCCAGAAGGTATTTATGCTTCTGGCTGGGTGCCAGTCATTACCAGTTCAGAGCACTGTCATTTGACCACAACACATCCCTCAGGGTGTTCACCAAATGCATGGCAGTGGTGGCAGCTCACTTCAGAGTGCAGGGATTTTGAGTGTTTCGATACCTGGATGACTGGCTCATTACCACCCCAGCCAGGCATCTACTAATAAGAGCATGAGATCAGGTACTCCAGACTTGCTTCCATCTGGGGAAAACAATAAATAATAACAGATCTGTTAGAACCATTTCAAACATTGGAATTCATTGTGGTAAATTTCAACACGGTTTCAGTGACAGCTTCTCTTCCTCTCACAAGAGTATAAACAATCAGATTTCAGTTAAGAAATATAATTCACAGTACCACAGTCTCAAGCCTGATTGATCCTTCAAGCCTTGGGATCAGTGTCGGCAGCTATATCCCTAGTTTCTCCAGCAAGATTTTACATGAAAATTCTTCAGTGGATGTTAGCAACACAATGGTCTATTCTTTATGACAGGTCAGCTCAAACAAGAATCACTCACGCATGCAAGAGACACCTTTGTTGGTGGATTCAATCAGATCAGGTTCTACAATTCTGTCATTTCTTTCTGCCTCAGCCCAAGGCCATAGTGACCATGGAAGCTTCCCAGATTGGGTGGGGGACACTTCCTGGGGAAAACAGTCCAAGGCACTTGGTCTCCTGAAGAGGCCAAGATGCATATCAATGTCCTGGAAATGAAACCAGTGCTCTTGTCATTGCAGGCATTCCAAGACTTTCTCCCTTTCAGGACCATTGTGATTCAGACAGATAATATGTCAGTGGTTTGGTACATCAACAAACAAGAAGGAACCAGTTCTTACCCTTTCTGTTGAGAAGCTCTCAGTGTGGCAATTGGATGATCTCATCTGACCATTTTCTGATAAAAACTCACATTCTGGGGAAGACCAACGTGATAGCAGACAAATTGAGCAGGTCCATTCTACTACCTCATGAGTGGTTTCTCACTATGAAGGTGTCAGAAAGGGTTTTTCACCAATGGGGCTAGCCTTGCTGAAATCTCTTTGCATCTCCCCTAAACAAGAAGTGCAGCAGGTTCTATGCCCTAATCCCCCACCGGGGGAATCACCGAGAGACACCTTGCTAAATGATGGTCTCCACTATGTGTATTCTCCTACTGCCTTAATCCCCAAATTTCTGCAGAAAACCTTCCAGTTGAAGGGCTAAGTCATCCTCATTGCACTTTACTGGCCTCAAAAGATTTGGTTCCCCTTTCTTTGGCCTCATCTTATTTACACACCTTGGATTCTGGACCTCCTGTCTCACCCAATAGCACAGTTTACTTGAATATCTCAAACCTAAAGCTGACAGTGTGGTTTCTCCACTTCTGTTAATAGCCAGACAACCTATGCTGTCATCCCCTGTCCATCATATCCTTTTATTGTCCCATAAAGCTTCTACAAAAAAAACTTTAGAGAAATAAATGGAAGAGGTTTGTTTTTTGGGTGCATCAGAAACATATTGAACCTTTTTCGGTCTCTGTGAAAAGTGTCCTTGAACTTTTGGCAAAAATTTCAATGAAGGATCTAGCTCCTCTACCATTAGAGTTCAATTAGAAGCCATCTCTAATTTTCACACTGAATTGAGAATTCTACACTGGCTTCATTTAAACTTTCTAAGGCCTTCTTGAGGGTTTTGAGATCTCCTTGTAAAGATCCATCTCCTCCATGGGACTTAAATTTGATTCTTCATCGTCCAATTGTATTCCCCTTTGAACCAGCAGCAAAATATGATGTAAAGTTTCTGACATGGAAGGCTATCTTTTTTTGTAGCCATCACCCCTACCAGAAGGATTTTAGAACTTCAAGCATTATCTTCCAAACCTCTCTACTTGATTTTTCACAGGGACAGAGCAACATTATAAACTAATCCTTCTTTCCTTCCTAAGATGTTGTCAAAATCTAACCTCAACCAGTCCATTAATCTGCCAGTTTTCTTTCCTAAATTTGCAAACAATGGGGAATATATGTTACACTTATTGGATATTCACAGACAATTACATTTCTACTTACACAGAACAAAAGAAACTAGAAAGATGGATCAATTATTTGTCTCCTTTGCAGATTCTAAATTAGGTAAATCAGTTGCAAAGGTAACTTTAGCCATATGGTGGACAGATTGTACATAATTTGTCTATAATAAGTTGCGTCTGTTCTTACCAAAACCTTTAAGAGCACATTCAACTAGTTCCATGACTACTTCTTCGGTGTTTCTACCGAGGGCGTCCATGGGCAACATATGTGTGGTTGTAACTTGGGCCAGTTCTCATACCTTTATTACTCACTACAAACTGGATTTGGACTTGAGGGGAAGAGTAGCCTTTGGCTCAACTGTGCTCAGGAATATCCTTCCTTAGAGTCCACCCAGGATTTTAGGTAGCTGGGGACTCTGTCCCAACTGTTGAGGAATGAATGAAAATTGACAACATCAGAAAAAGAAGTTATGTACTCACCATAACATTCCATCTGTGTTGTTTATTTTCATTCTTCCTCAACTCCCCATGCACCAACCCCCAATCTTTTTCAAAATTGACTTCTGGAAGAACGAGAGTTTATAAGGACACCACGGTCCTTCATGCTGAACTCCAGATATAGCTTTTTCTGTCAGGAATATTATATTAGCAATTCCTACTTTATGTCATTCAGCAAACAAGGTCTGAGGTAGGTTAGGAGCTTGTGCATTATGGGTAAGGGAGGAGTTCAAGAGTGTTTTGTTGGTCACAAGCTAACTGACCAACATCTGTTAAAAGAATAAACTTGGCTAACAGTGTATTGCCAATAAATCAGAAGTGTTGCTCATTTCTACAGATGGAAAAGAAAATTAAATTAATTTATTTGTAATGACTGGAGGTTTGCAAAAGCATTTCAAACGAGCTTCTTGAAAAGTACAAGAAAATGTTTTGGAAACGTACATGATTATATTAAAAAAAAAAAAAAGAGTCCAGATCCTAATTCTCAGTCTGAAATAAACATTTGCCAAACAAAGGTACTGAATTCTCATCAAAACTTGCTGTGGTACTCTACCTCTGTTCAGTATGGTGTTGCTGGTTTGCTGTGTATGTTTTCTTTTTCCATTGCCTTTTCTTAGGAGCAAGTGAATGAACAACAGGAATCACAACCAGATGGCCTTCTAGGGAGAGGCAGAACATATCTACATAACTGCATCATGAGTGATCAAGGTTAAAAAGTAAATATGCATCATTGTATGGTCAAGCTTGGTTGGTACAATTAAGTATCACATTAATGTGTTTGCTTGCTTGCAGAAGGAAGGATTCTTTCATAGCAACAGTTCCCAACTTTTAGTAACCGTTGGTTGAATGACTGGTTTCCTGGGAATAGTTGAGACAGTGAAATTCCTTTCTATCTGTGGTTGTATCTTCCAAAAACTGAGGAGTACAAATTCCTCATTCCACTTCACACTTTCTCCAGCTTGCAAACCTAATTACCTAAGGGTATCCACTTGAATCATTGCATGCAACATTTCATGTAAATTAGGCCCTGATAGATGCTGGGATAAGCTATCAAACTGAGCAGTAGAGCATCACTGAAGCTGTTGGCATAGCCACCGAAGGCCCTCTTCTCATCTTCACACATCCAGCCATTTTTTTCTCTCTCTTGTACATCAACATCTCCATGCAAGAGCTTAGAGTTTCCACCATATAGACTGGTAGCAGAAATTCTTTCTGGGCTGTGAAAAGGAGAAAAAAACATGACTGACAAAACAAATCTGAGGGACATACTGAGGTTACACTCATACAGAGAAAAGGGGAATGTAAAAGTGGACTAAATTAAGCAAAGGAAGATTCTTCCAGAGATAGAAAAATCTGGATGGTGAAAAATATATAGATGATGAGAATGCTTGGATATACCTTGCTGATTAAGTAGTTTGGATGTCTTATTCGTTGCCATTTAGTGCTTCCTTAAAGGCAAACACATAGGCCTACAAATAAGTCTGATGAAACAGCATTTGCACCTTGCTTAGATATTTCATTTCCCTTTCAGAAAAAAAAATCACATAGCTGTATTTCATTTCTTGACTGTGAAAACTATGGTACTGCAAGATGTGTGAGATAATGCAGGTGTTTTATGATTTAGAGATAGCCACAATATTAATGTTTTTATATTTATCAATACGTTATTGTCCAAGATGCAGCTGTTTTGCATATACCAGTTGAGAAATCCATGCTTTACTTTTAGTGCATGTACAGTATGCTGAGGGATGAAGCAACTGAGATGTAAAACAGTATCCATCAATAAAATACTGGTTTCCCTTGAGGAGTACAGAAATATGGTGGTGTAGTGTTGAGCTACGAATTTAACTTTTTCCTATATGAATTTACTGACATTATTAATAACATTATCACTTAAAAGTTAAAAACAAATATTAAATTACCAAGCATATACAAAGATGACCTGTACTTAACTATGTAAGTCTAATATTTGTAAATCACCCATCCTGCAAAATAAGAAGGCACACGTGATATCTTTGCATCCTTTGCTATACTTTTGAAGGGTACTCCTCTGTATTAGTATTCATAGACTAAGAAGCGGTAGAATAAGCAGAACATTTAATTTTGTATTTGGTCTTCAAATGATGACCATTTACATAGTCAGAAATGTATAAAGTCCTATTAGCTTCTGCTACCTTAAACATCTTACTTTTCTCAATGTCTTAGATAATTATTTAGCATCAAGTAAGCAACAAAGTGTATTTAGTTATGCAGCTAATAATTTACAGGGTTTTAATTAAGAAAACATGATAACAAACCTTACATCTCACTAAAGTTCAGAGTGAATCATGGCTTAATTTTATAGCTGAGCAAGCATTAATCAAAAAACCACCACATAGACTGAGAATCATGATTCTGACTGAGCTGCCTTTAGTTTAAGACAACTACACGCATACAGTACATTGGACATTTGTTTGAAATCTGAATCTTGAAAAAACTATACTAATCATCTGAATCAAAATATCAGTAACACTAACAGGTTTACTGGCAAGTGTTTACAATGTTAACTAATAAATCAATCAAGTTTCTTGCTGTGAGTCTATATTACAGTAGAAGCAACACTGTGTTTAGTATTCCTCATATCTCACGGCATAATCTTTTAGATGTTCTTTCTTCTTAGCATGAAATTTACCATCATTACTGAACCAATGTATTGCATTTCCACATGATGAAGCCAATACAAATAAAGTGACAATAATAAAAATATAAATTTAAATTTAAAGAGACTGTTGTAGGCAAAGTGAAATACAATACTCACAAGACTGGAATGGAGAAGTATAAATGTCATAGCATACACACAATTTGAAGACAGAAACTTCAAACTTTAATGGACAAATTATTTCTGCAGTTATGACTCTGACCGTGTATTCTGGAAATTTAACTATTGTGGATTAGGGAGCACTAATTATTTCAGTTAAGTATAGCTAGAAGTAGTCTAGCTATAGACATATGACTTACTTTCTTTGCAATATTTTTATTCTAAAGGGTTATTTTCTGTTTCCGTACGCAATTACATATGTCTACATATTCAACTGCTACCTGTACTGCTTAAGATAGTCCTTATTTATTCATTTCTAAAAAGCTTGTGGTTGGTCATCTATGTACTTATTAACTGGTAAGAGGGCCTTTACTGCTAAATAGTGATAAACTGCTGGCATCCCCTGTAATTGGCTACATTGCTCTTCAACACGCTATAATTTGTATATAGACTTATTAACAAGTGTGAACAGTAACTGAGAGCCTCCAAGCCTGGCAATCAGGGGTGGTATCAGTTTAGTATGTTGGGTCAGGACAGAAGGCTGTAGTATTGGAGAATATAATGATCCTTCCTAGAAATTGTGTGTGTGTGTGTGTGTGTGTGTGTGTGTGTGTGTGTGTGTGTGTGTGTGTGTAAGATTTTACTGAAAGTTCACTTAATGTGTGTAAGTGAATACTGTAAGATTATGAAATTCAGATACAGTGGCAAGAAGCTGCTTTGGGAGGATTGTCCAAAGAGTCTGATTAGTAGGGTATTCAGTGTGAAGGCTATTCTTGGATGTGGATAGTGTACACCCATACCAGAACAGAAGAACATATTTCCTGCACACTTAAGAGGCTGAGCTGCACTTAATGAATTGATCAGTGAGTCACATTTGTGCATTTTTTTATACTTTAACCTGCTTAGTACCACTGGTGTGCAGAAGCATAGCTGAATCAACCAGCACCCCACACCCCTCAGTTCTTCATTAAGAGAAAAGTACTTCACTGTAATAAGCCAATCATTACATTGTAAGTCAGATGTATGACCCACTTGCAACTTTTCCACTGAAGACCTCAAAAATAAAAGGACTTTCTTTCTACTGGCACACCAGCCAGGTGAACAGATGCATGACATGCCCAGAACCCCCCCCCCCCCAGTCTTTGTGCCTGCTGCAACCATCCTAAAACATACTGTATTTAAAGAACCTTCTTTTAAACTGTTGCAAAGAGTTGCTACAGTTTGTACCTTGCATGTGTGGAACACTGCAGCACTCATGTTTTTCATTTTAAACTATAGGAAACTGCTTACTACCAATGTACACACAGTTGCTACAGTTTATATTCTGTCTGCTCAAATTTTGGTTAAAAATGTTTCTTTTTCTTTTAAACTTTAGCAAACTGCTTGCTACAATGCAGTAAGCAGTTGTTAAAATTTAGACCAAATGCAGAGCATTCCAGCACTCAGGTTTGACCACAAATGTAATACTGGCTTTAAAAAGTCAGTATTCCATTTCAGAGAGATCAGGATCAGCTGGTTACACTGCTTCAGCACTTTGTTCCTAGGGCAGTTGCTCCTCTTACCCCATCCTAGCTACAGTACTGGGGGTGTGATTCAAATGATCGTACCTCAGATGACCAAAAGATTTAAAATTAAGTCAATGATAATTTATTGGTGGGCAGGGGATCCGATTCAAGCACTGTAGGATGTGTCCTGTGCCTAATTTTACAGTAGTAAGTCCAGCCCAAAAGAAAACACCAAAAAAATAGTTAAACTCAGAAATCCATATAAGATGATTAGAGCAACTACAGGAGTGAATCACTAGTGAATTGGATTGATTATATTTAAAGAAAATGATATTAAATGTAAACTCGAAGTATCTGAGTAAAATGACAATGCGAGTTAAAATGTGAAGGAAGGTAGTAATAGGGAAACATTTATTTGAAATTATATAGTAAAATAGCAAAATGGAAAATAACAAAATATGAGATACTTGTAACAGAAAGAAATATCTGCTGAAGGATGAAGTGAGATGAAAGGATATAGTATAAGAGAACAATGATAAAAAGTTTGCATGCAATACAAATTAAAACACATAAATAATATACCCTTTATAAGGAGCTGTTAAGAGGAAGATGATCAAGTTGCATATCATTTGCAGAATCAGTGTTAAAAGAGTGAACAATTCACAGTACTTAATGAAGAGTCCTTTGACATATCAAGCAGAAGTCTGTCCTTCACATATTCTTTTCATTCTGAGGTCAGCCTCAGTACAAGTACATGAAAAGTTAGGATCCTAATCAGCTACACATTACCTACTCCAATAAAAAAAAAATCTGTGATAAGCACAATTCACAGCTATCCCACTGACTGTGATTCAAATAGCTGACTAATGCTTATTCATTTAGTTCCCAACAAAAATACACAGACTACATTTCGCGCATCTTTCAATTCACTGAGCGCTGACATTTGAATAGTACAACTACTCTTCCAGTAAGAGCACCACTTCTGATCAGTGCATCCATTGAAAACAGCTTTGGAAAGATTAGCAAATAATGCAATTAGTCATCTGCTTTATGACTACTAATAGGAAGGCTCTGGTTCTTCCATAAACCTAAATACAACAGAGTCGACATCAGCAAAAGAATGAAGGATACAACTATATAAATAATATCAACACAATTAACAAAAATCATAGCAAAAAAAATGAAAATATTGAATAAAGTTCTATTGCCATTTCCTTTGAAAGTATAACTAAAGGGAAAATAAAATGATCTGAAGAAAACCAGGAAATACTGTCTGACTGTGTGAGATGGAGGAAAAATTCCAAAGAAAAATAGGTTAAAGGTAATACAATAAAATATTTCAAAGTAAGTAAATATGAAAAACAGGCACCTTACAGACTTAAAAAAAAAGTGGAATCAAGCATTACGTGACTCGAGAACAATGTTGTATACGATTATCACAACATCACAATCTCAACAGTTTTTGCATAACTTTATGTGCACATCCAGAATGGGTAAGGGTTTTGGTAGACATCTGTAGGGTATAGAAAATACACCATTTATTTCATTTAACTTTTAGCTCATCTGTCCTAAAATTTGTAATTTCTTTGAAGAATATATAGACAAGAACTTCCTAATAACCTATACAACTTCCTAAGAACATATACAATCATTTGTGATCACCTCAAATAATGTGTTTGTAAGAACAATCCCTTGATGTGGTGGTGCTGCACCCCCATACCCTCACTACTTGTAAATATATATATATATATATATATATATATATATATATATATATATATATATATACACGCACACATAGATAGATGTAGGGCACTAGATCAACTATGTACCTACACCGGCACACAGAATCCAGACATGATAATGTTGAAACTACAATGTTCTGCGCATGCTCAAGAGATTACCCTGAAGTGAAGCAAAACTACAAATGTTTTTTTTTTTCAGGGGGCAAGCTTGTCTGCATCATCACATACCCCCTGGTAATTATACATACTAACTATGAGATTGCACAATCCCTGTTGAAAGGGAAAATTCATCTAGCTGGGCAATTGTCGATCTTCCATACCTGTTGACCATCTGTGTGCATTAATCAAATGGTGTTGATCAAACAGGTGTCTGTATAGGTGCACAACTGATACAGTGCTCTACATCTATGTTGTTTTGTGTCTTTCGGCTTTTCCTGGTTAGGGGTCGCCACAGTGGAACTCCGGTCCGCTAATGAATGGCAGTAGATTTTCACGAACGCCGAGGTGCCAGCTGTCTTTTGAATGCCCACCCAACTACGGGGGGGACATGCAAACTCCACACAGAAGACACTCCTCGCACTCCAGCCGAGAATCGAACAGTGCTCTACATCTATACATATACATATTATACACAAGTGCCAAGCAGAGGTTGCACCATCGTGGAGAAAGGAGAATCCACTGAACACTAGCAATTCAATTGAAAGCCTGGCAGCAGCACACTAGTAATCACATAAATGAAAATCAACAATCGGTGTTTTTCAGGGAAGTTCAGCTTTCTTTAGAAAACCACAGAACGGATAGGAAAGCCAAGACCAGTAACATCGATTTAATTTTGGGTTAAGATATGTAAAATGAACTCCACTGATTGAGTGATGTGCTAATTCAGTGAACTTGTGAATCCCCCAGAAAAATGAATATGGCCCTGACTGATGTGGGGGTAACAAGCCCCCCTTACAACCTCATGCCCCTTACTCTGAGGACACACAATCTTAGACTAAATTATTAATTTTAAACAATAATGACCTCACTGAAGTGGGCCTCAATCATGTAGCTCCTGTAACTTCTACCTGTCCCTCCATAAACTGGTTTTACTGGGGAATTGCTAGATTCTTTTGCAGTCAGATGCCCCCCCAGTGTGTGAAACCTCAGACTCAAACTGTGGTCACCACAGGGCAGACTGGTTATAAAAGAGAGGAATTTGTTTGCTCAATTCAATTTTTTTACCTACCAAATTAAGTGGTCAGTCTGTTGGCATCAGTGTGCTGTCCTGTTACTTTGGCCTTGTTATTCTCAGTGGACCCAACTTGCATTCAGAGTTTCAACTTCAAACTAACTTTAGGTACATTTCAGGTTTGGGAAGAGAAGTGACATTTTCTGAGAAAGTCACTAACAAGTGCCATCTTCTGAGAAAGTCATCAGTAAGTGCCCTTATGGTCATAATGCTACCCATCTTCAGACCTTTTTTTTTTTTTTTGTAATGTGGGGAATAAGCACAGTCTCACTCATGTATATTTGTATCATTTAATAAAAAAGACTTTGGCAAGTTGGGTTGCAATTTAAATGCATTTACTGAGCTTAAAGAAAAAAATGCATGACTGTGCTTTCAATACATATTCAGAGACATATTGGTATAGATAAAACTAAAGTACAAGAAGTCCCATGAAAACAAAAGGGAAAACAGAGAGACAGAAAAAGCAATAGACAAATACAAGGAAAGAAAATAAGAAAACAGATAAACAAATGGGTATAAAATGCATACCAGACACTTCTAACTGAACCTTTAATGCTGCTCTGACTCAACCCAGTATCTCTTCAATGTTATCTTCACTTTCAGATGCAAATATAAATTCTTCTACATCACCACTGCTTTGCTCTGCATAAAAACAACTGGATGGGATTTATCAGTTCTCTTCAATACACTCAAATGAATGTTGTTGTTGTTTGTCTTTCGGCTTTTCCCGGTAAGGGGCCACCACAGCGGAACTCCGGTCTAACTATTGGCAGTAGATTTTTACGAAACGCTGAAGTGCCAGCTCGATGCTCAACCTTCAATGAAGGCATGCCCATTTACGCACGCATGTCTTTCAAATGCTACCCAACTGCAGGGAGGACATGCAGACTCCACACAGAAGGCACTCCCAAGCCCAGTCGAGAATCGAACGGGAGAACCTCTTGCTGTGAGGTAACAACGCTACCGCCGTACCACCGCGACATATATACACTCAAATGAATGTAGCCCACTCAGTTCTGCACCAACCATTCAAATGCCCTTCCCTAATCTCACTGATGAAATGGGACTGTTCACAACAGAACTCCTTTCCAAAGACAAATGCCTTACCTACCAGGACAAAGCCTCAGATGCACATAGTAAATGTATTTATGCCATGTGGTTAAACTCTTGAGTCCAGATGCCATTTTCTGTCAGACAATCTGAAACTCAAAAAGAATTTCAAGAAAAATCTCTTTATGCATGCTCCTTAACTCTAAATTTTGCCCTTCTTCTCGTCTCCTGGTTAAGCAACTGTCCTACCCTCCCCCAGTTCATTTTCTCAGATCCCAGAATTTCTCAGATCCCAGAATTTCTCTTTTCATCAGTAACTGTAGAATTTTCCTCTTTTCATAACTGTTGATGGAAAATCTTAACAACTTTGTATTTTCTTCAGCCTTCTTCTTGCACATTAATAATGTATTCACTCACTTTTACACTCATCCGTTTAGATTGTTACACATTCCAGTGTTCTGGATCTCTGTTGTGATAATTGTTCTCTTTTTCTAATGCTATTCCTCAACAATTGGCTTACTCTACCTACTTCCTCTTCACAACAACCCCCATTTTTTTTTTTATACTTTTCCTTCGTTGACTGCTGTACCTTGTCAGAAACACCTAGATACCTTATCTATGTTGAATCTGTTCTTACTACACTTCGACTATTGTTAGTAATCCTGAAGCGTTTGCCATAATCTTGTTGCAAGTTTTTCTCTTATTAAGTATGTTTTTTGAGTGTTTTTCCTAGGTCTCTGTAGAAAAGGGGTCTTGCATGACCCATTCAGACCTTCCTGGTAACCAAATGCAAATAAATAAATGAAAAATAAGTTAATCACTCTTGTTCAGTTAATGCTGGAGGCATTCAGTCTTTCCAGTGGGACAAAATAAAGACTTACTCAACACAGTTGCCAGAAATACGTCTGTTGTGAAGTACCATATTACTGTTTGATGACCAGGTTGGTGAACTGATCTGCTGAACCTTTTCGGTCATGGCCCAGGTTGTAAATAGAGCAATCTGCACTAAGAATACGGTACAAAACAGCTTCATTCAGCAAATATAATTACATTAGAACTGATTACAACACTTTGAAAAAAATTTATCTGAAAGTATTTTCAAAGAATTACATTGAACAATAATACTCCAACTCTGCTGAATTAACCTTGCTGTTTGCTTCCACTAATCATGTATTTGAGTACATGTCCAACGACAATGAAACAAATATTTTACTTGCCACTGCAAACAATGTTAACATATGCCATCAGTTGTACATCCCATAAGCCATACTCTACATTAAGAATAGAGTAAAGCATAAAATGTTACTGGTATAGAACCAGTTTGCTCAAATAAATAATTTTTAATTATATTAGTATACATTTCCAATGATTTATAAGATGGTAAATCAATGTCTAAGCCTCTTGCTCATTACACCTTTCCAGAACATTCAGGTATCGAACTTAGTGATTTCAGCATCTTATCCATTATTGCCAAAGTTCTTTTTTAAAGTAGTCATTGAACTGAGAACGATGTCATGATCATGGCCCCTCAACAAATGTAATTCGTTACATACAGCTTTCATTCAAGAAGAATACTACATCTGAGTAAAGAGCTCCTTCTGCTCAAGAAGTGCAACTGGAGAAAATTTGGTAACATAAACTGCATTATTGGATACAATTTCACTACTAGAAGAGAACAGTACAGTTTTGTACCTACCATAAATGTAGATGTTCGAGGATTCCCTTGCTGCAGTCCTGACAATTGGGTATAGTCCGCGTCCCAGTCGGCCCGAATACCAGAGTATAAGGCTGACGTCGGTCATGGCGCCTTAGACTGACGTCAGTACGTCAGGGTACTAATGCGCATGACCGACGTCATTTCCTCAGTCTTTTCTTGCCCCAGATGTCAGAAGACCCAAAAAGACAAGTCCCAAAAACAACCTGCACCAAAAAACATGTACAATATATACAGTAATATATACAAAAATATAAGCATGTAAACTCACCTACACAACCACCCTGAAACACAGAGGGAAGGAGGGAGGGTAAATTGGACTGCAGCAAGGGAATCCTCGAACATCTACATTTATGGTAGGTACAAAACTGTACTATGTTCTTCGCCTTCCTTGCTGCAGTCCTGACAATTGGGTAGAATCCCAAAGCAGAGGTAAGGGAGGCTGGCAAATTATAAAGTAGCAGGAGCTGACAACATGCCTTGTAAAACAGCTGTGGCAAAACCAGCTCTAGTCTTAGAGTATATAGGCAGGTGATAATGCCTAGAGAAAGTATGCACTGAACTCCAAGTAGCTGCTTCCAGAATATCCTTAGTTGCCACCCCTTAGAAATGCTGTTGAAGTGGCAGTAGCCCTAGTGGAATGAGGCCTAATCCCAGCTGGAACCTCTTTGCCATGATGGGAATAACAAAATGCAATGCAAAAGCCAATCCACCTAGAAATAGTTTGTTTTGACACAGGCTTGCCCTGTGAACTTAAAGCAAAAGAAACAAGTAACTGCTGAGACTGCCTAAAATCTTTAGTCCTGCTCAAATAATAACGCAATTGCCTGTGTACATCTAAAGTGTGCAAAATCTTTTCCCCTTTATTTTGAGGATCTGCAAAAACGTAGGCAAATGAATAGTTTGGTTTAAAGCCACACTAGAAACCACCTTAGGCATAAAGGAAGGATTAGTACGTAATGATACCCTGTCCTTATGGAAAATCAAAAGGGCTCTACTGCCATAAGGGCCTGCAACTCAGACACCCTTCTTGCAGAAGTAATAGCCAACAGAAAAGCAGTCTTCCATGACAAATATTTCAATTCAGCAGTAGCTGCAGGCTCAAAAGGTTGTAGAGTAAGTTTTTCCAACACAAAATTGAGATCCCAAGCAGGAGTAGGAGCTCTACGTGGGGGTCTTATATTCTTTGCCCTCTAAGAAACTGCTTGAACAAAGGATGCGAAAACAAAGGTGGGTCACAATCATAGTGAGCTGAAATTGCTGCAGCATGAATCTTTATGGAAGAGAAAGACAAACCTTTGTCCAATAACTCAGTAAGATATTGAAGAGCCACACTCAAATTAGGCTCTGAAATCTCCAAATTCTTTGCTGTGCTCCAAAATAAAAATCTCTTCCATTTTTCTGCGTACACTCTCCTAGTACTAGGCCTTCTAGCTTCCATAATCACATTTAAAACTTGTTGAGGAAGCTGAGACCTACCATGCTTCAACACAGAATATGCCAAGCTGTGAGATGAAGAGATTGAAGCTTGACATTGAGCAGATGACCGTCCTTCTGAGATAACAGATGAGGAATCAGAGGTAAAGGCCATGGAGGCTTCTTTACAAGACTCCTTAGAAGTGGGTACCAGTGTTGCCGAGGCCAATCTGGAGCTATCAAAATCATCCTTGGCCTGTCCTGTCTGACCTTTAGTAATACCTTTGGAAGAAGAGGTAGAGGTGGAAAGGCATAGACATGAAGGTTTTTCCAACTGAAAGATAGAGCATCCACTTTCCAAGCTGTGTGATGAAACCCCTTTGTGCAATACTTTGGCAGCTGGTGGTTTAGTGGAGAAGCGAACAGATCTATGTCTGGAGTTCCCCATGACACTGTCAATTTCTGAAATACATGAAGATCCAGTTTCCACTCGTGGGGATCCATGATTTGTCTGCTTAATACATCTGCTAGGGAGTTCTGTGCTCCTGGCAGAAACCTTGCCTGAAGAGTCAGTTGCAGGCTTAACGCAGTCTCCCATAAAATCATTGCTTGCCTGCATAGAGGATAAGAATGTGTTCCCCTTGCTTGTTGATGTACCACATGACAGTTGTGTTGTCTGTCAGAATCAACACCTGCCCTGGAAGAAGTAACTCCTTGAACGCCATCAATGCAAACTGGACTGCTAACATCTCCTTCATGTTGATATGTAGATGCTGTAGTCTGGCAGGCCACTTGTCTTGTATCCACTTTCCATTTAGATGAGCTCCCCAAGCAGTGTCCGAGGCATCTGTCGTTAAAATCTGACTCGCCTCTGGCCGGGTCACAGAGAGTCCCTTGTTTAGGTGACATTCCTGAGCCCACCACAAGAATTCCTTTTGAAGGCAAGGTATTATTTGAATGACAGTGTCCAAATCTTGGCAGTGCTGTGTCCATACATTTTGAGATACCATTGCAGCTTCCTCATATGCAGTTTGGCATTGGGAAGCACCAGAATACAAGATGCCATGAACCCTAATGCTTGAAGGACTGTCCTTGCAGTCAGCACGGACTGATGAGATAGTTGATGGAAGTAAAGTGACAGACTCTTTTGTTTGTCCGGGGTTAAAAAGGCCATCTGGGCTGCTGTATTCAGTCTCACACCCAGAAAGCACATGTCTTGAGAGGGTACTAGACTGGACTTTATTTCGTTCACAGAATACCCTAGGCATCTTAGCACTGCTATGACATATTCCAGATGCTGTAGAAGGTGTTCCTTTTCTTGAGCCAGAATCAGGCAGTCGTCCAAGTAAGGATAAATTTGAATGCCTTGAAGCCTGAAGTAAGCTATCACTGGAGCCAGAACCTTTGTGAATACTCTGGGCAGTAGATAAGCCAAAGGGCAATGCAGAGAACTGATAATGAAAATCTCCAGTTGAAACCGCAGATACTTTCTGCAACTTAGCCTTATGGGCACATGAAGGTAAGCTTCCTTGAGATCCAAAGTTACCATCCAGTGATCCTTGCCCAGCAGAGGTAACAGTTGCTGTAACGTCAACATCTTGAACTTGGGAATGTCCAGATAAGTGTTGAGGATAGATAAATCCAAAATTGGTCTCCACGTGTTCCCCTTCTTTGGTACTAGGAACAGGCGAGAATAAAATCAAGCCCCTTTCTGACACAGGGACTGGCTGAATAGCCCCTATCTGGAGTAACTGAGAAACTTGCTTGTGAGCCTCTTTTCTTTGTGGAGGAGGAACATCTGGCATGCCTTTGAAAGGGGGCATTGTGTGGAAATAAAATCTGTACCGTGATGAATGATATCCAGCACCCATCTGTCTTGAGTGATTAAATCCCAATTTTCTTTGAAAAGAGACAATCTTCCTCCCAAAGGAGCTGCCAGACGAGAGTCCACTGGCAGCTGAAAAGGCAGGTCATTGGTTCTGCTTACGAAAGGACTGACCCCTGCCCTCACCAGAAGTCTGAGCAGGTGAACTGTCTGATCTAGGCCTAAGCAGAACCTTGAGCCCTGCCCCTACCACGTCTAGACCTACCCCTAGTCTGGGAACCATAAGCAGGATATGTCCACCCCTTAGCAGCCCAATTTCTACTAAACTTCGGAGGCTGCACCTGCAAAAATCTTTAACAGTCTGCATAGACTTAGCTTTGTCCTCCATTTTCTTTAAAACTGCTTCCACAGGCGGTCCAAACAACACATCAGACTGTAAAGGAGCATCCAAAATCCTGGTCTTAACATGCTCAGCTAAATTCTGATCCTTCAACCATGCATGTCTGCGAAGAACAGAACTAGTAGCAGCCACCCTCGAGGAGGCCTGAACAGCATCAAAACCACACTGCAAAGAATGCTTACCCACTTGTTCAGACACATGAACCAAATCCAGCAATTCTTTACACTCAATACCTTCCGCCAAAGCATCCACCTTAGATTTCAATTGTGAAAGGAGATAATTCTGATATTTCAGCATATGAAATTGACAATTCAACGCCCTCATGGCTAGAGTGGAAGAAGTATATACTTTCTTACCCCACCTATCCAAAGCCCTTGCCTCTTTATCAGAGGGTACAGGATTTTTAATCACAGAAGCTTTAACACCTTTAGGCCCCTGAGAAACAGTTTCTGGGTCCACCCTGGGACTCTTAAACAAATACTTATGAGCTTCGGGCACCCTATAATACCTATCAGGCTTAACAGGAGCAGGAGGCAAGGAATCAGGGTTCAGAGAAGCCTCTGCAAAAACATCCTCCACCACATTCAACACAGGAGGAATAGCTAAGGGCCTATGCTGGGGCAAAAACAAGAATTCCCTAAGCCTTTTTCTGGAGTCAGAGTAATCTTGGCCTTCCCATTTAAAGTGCTCCCTCATGGAGTGAAGAGTCTCTGAAAATGAAAAATCCTCAGGAGGAGAAGCTGAAGGAGTGGAATCATCCACATCAGAATCAGAATAAGTAGGAAACTCTTGCAAGTCTTCCACAGAAGACTCTGAAGCCTGTGAACACTGTTCAAAACTATCAAACTCCTGTTCCACCCTAGGCCTCTTATCAGGTGGGGCATAGAACCTCTAATCAGAGTAATCAAATCTTCTGCCATTTTAAGCATATGTTTCTTAGGCACAGAGCCCGAAATGCTAGGAGAAGCCCCTACAGAAGCTGAACTTGGCCTTCCTCTAAAAGAAGCTTTGGCAACAGAAGGAGAGGCCCTAACTACCTTGGGAAGAGAGGGAAGAACAGTTACCTGAGAAGCCCCCTCAGCCTGGCCTACCTCCTGAGAGGGCACATCCTGTAACAGTAAAGTATCTGCCTGAGACTCCATAGAGACTCCTGGCAAAACCTCTGGCTCCCTGAGCCTTCTAAAGGACCGTCGTCCGGGACTGCCGGTTCCTCACCCCTAGACTTCACTGTTTTGTCCTTGCGCTTCTTAGATGAAGCAGGCGTCGGAGCATCCGGCGGCATAGTATAATTGCAACGCTTCCCAAACACTAACCTAGCACAATCAAGCCTCCTCTTAATAGTGCGCTTGTTAAATCTAGCACAAGAGCGGCAACCAACAACGCCGTGCTCAGGCCCTAAACAAGGTATACACAATGTATGATAATCCCTATGCGGTATCTGCTTCCCACAAGAAATACAGTTATTCACTTTTTCTGACATCCGGTTAAATACTGAGGCAAGAAAAACCAAAATGTTCTAACGGGTTACTTAGCCAACTCTGTATTCGGTCTGAAACTCCGGTTTCGGAAAATCTCAGAACGCCAACCTGCACTCGCAAAATTGCTTCTGCATCGGACCATGCGGCAAAAAAGACTGAGGAAATGACGTCGGTCATGCGCATTAGTACCCTGACGTACTGACGTCAGTCTAAGGCGCCATGACCGACGTCAGCCTTATACTCTGGTATTCGGGCCGACTGGGACGCGGACTATACCCAATTGTCAGGACTGCAGCAAGGGAAGACGAAGAACATCATAGAAAAAAGATACAGAAACTCTTGGATATACTTGTAGCTCTAAAAATAGCACATATTTTTCCTTATTTAACCGCTTTTCAATTGGAGTTGAATTCAGTTAACTTTTCCCCCCTAACATACATAATGCAATGGGCAATACTGAAACATTATAAATTTTGAAATGACTATGCCAACGCATACTTTTTAAAGCTTGTATGCTAAGGCCAAACTGGTCCCTGTTGTTCACTACGATTGTCCAAGGAATGTAAGGTGCAACTTGGCATAAATCCCTATCTTATCAAGTGGGTAGCCAACTGGCTCACTGACAGGACCCACAAAGTCAAAATAGTTGCCTCCACCTCCGACAGTAGACCTGTCACTAGTGGTGTTCCCCAGGGATCTGTCCTGGGACCCCTAATGTTTGGCATCTAATTCTCAGAGGTACAGGCAAACACAAAATGCCTGTGGCTGACCAAGTTTGCACATGACTGTAAGTTGGGTCCTGTCATTAACCCCCCCCCCCCAAATGATGTTAACATACTGCAAGAGGGTCTCACAGCAACAAATGAATGGTGCCAAAGTCATGGGCTTAAGTTAAATGCAAATAAAATGTATTATCATACCGTTTGGCAAAAAGATGGCCTGTACTGATTACCACATCAATGGCAACCCTCTAAGTACACAACCTGTGTTGAGAGACCTGGGTACTCAGGTTGACAATAACCTTGCATTCGACCATGATGTAGTGGCAGTTGTCAGAAAAGCCTTTTACTTGGTTCATCTCATAAGTAAAGGGATTACATCCAGAAAAAAGGAGGTTATTACCTCTCTGTACTCCTCCCTCATTAGGACAACAATTGAGTATAATGGCCCATTTGGTATGTACCTCTCCAAACACCTGCATCAACTGGAAAGGCCACATAAATACCACACAAAGAGAATCCATGGCCTCCAACATCTGTCTGATGTCTGACAGGGACAGGTTCAAATCACTATCACTCTACTCAGTATCATACAGATTGCTCAGAGGTGATCTGTGTCCCGTGTACAAGGCAATATCAGACCCTGACCTACTAGAGATGTTCCATATCCATAAGTCTAACTCCTAGCACATTGCCCACTCGAAAGGCCTAAATCTAATATGACACATTAACAAAACCTGCTGGAAAGGAAGATTGGTCTCCCAGAGGCTGCCCCGTCTCTGGAATAGACTTCCCATACATGTCAAAGAGAGTACATTGCTGACCCTCTACAAGCGCAACCTTGATGAGTGGATGGGAAATCACAAATTTGCCCCAGGGGTTCCACCTTTGTCCCTCGTTGACAGGGGAGACAGGTGCTGAATAAGGTTTCTTTTTTGGGATAATCTCTTGGCTAAGCTTGTAAGGACCCCAGGGCCATTAGTCAAATAACCTTCTATGATCCTATGAACACTTTCCCATGAAAACTTCAAAGAAATTCTTCTGACTTGGTTTATCCGAGTTTCAGAGGGTGCAGTCAATAGCTGACAAAGTAGAAATCTGAACAGTGGTAAAGAGAATATTTTAATGAAACTGACTGCACCAACTAAAGAGGAAAGATCTGTCTTTGTATATCACTTTGCTTAGAAATCACTGTTAGGTAAACATCATGGGTAATTTGTACTGAATAAATGAAAGGCATTGTACAACAGACTCACAAGAACTTAATCTGCTGTACTATTATGCACAGCTTCAATTTAGTCATCATCCAATGACCAAAATATATCAATTAGCCATCCATTAGCATTCATACCTATTAAGTCATATTCCAAATACTATGGCACAGGATTCACAACAATAACAAACAATGATGATGACAATAGAGGGCATCCTTGCCATACACCAGGGTAAGCTTAAAAGCAGCTGTGCATTTTCCACTGATCTCATTAGCAGCATAAATTAAACAATGCAAATTTTGAACTATGTCAACAACTTGAAATGGAAAACCATAATACTGCAAAAGTTTAGAAAAAACAATATATCCTCTTATGACCAAATCAGATGCATTGGTCACATCAGTTTTTAAACTAGTGGGTCCTATTGAAGGGAGTCATTTATTTTCTAGAAGTGGTACCACCAACTATAGCATTTTAGTGGCCTCCCCATATATTTTCCTTTGCAATACTTGTACTGCACTTTATACAGAATTGCATCAAGTACTGTAGTTATATGAAATTTAATAAGCTTGGCTATAATGTAATAATCTGTATGTAATGCAGACATAGAAAGTATGGTAGTTCCTCTGTATAGGCATGGTCAGGCTCTTCATTTTTTTAAAACAAATAATTATCTTTTTAACTTCAATGATGTATAGCCACTTGCAAAACATATATAAGAAATTAGAACATTTGTATAAACTGCCAATTATAAATTATGAATGATATATAAAATGTGGATGTTTTTAAGAATGTGGAGGAAGAAATTAGAAAAAAACATTTAAATAAGTTTAACATATACTTTGAACATGTTTCATGTAAGCATATTTAACATGAAGAACCCTGCTGCATTTTAACGTTAATCAGTTAAATGCCTGCTCTGTGAGTGAAAGGCCCTGTACTAAGTTGGCCACTGTCTCCTTTTGCTTGACAAGTAGACTACACTGCATTTTACAGGTATTTAGTCTCAGGAAATTACATAACACTTGTTTCACTTGCATCTTTTTGTTAATTGCTTTGTTCTGGCTATAAAGTGATTGCTCTCATTTATAAATTGACCTATAAATTGATCTGAGGGTGGGAAGTCCATTCTAATCAGCCTTGCCATGCTAGACTTCACTTCATTCCCATACCCCCACTTCCTATCCACCCCCTCTTATTCTAATAATATACTTCCTACATACATATTTCACTTGTGACTCTTATTCCAAAGCCCTCCCCAAATGACCTTACTGCTTCTATACATACACTTCTGTTTCTTGTTTCTACTTTCCTATCTTTTTGTAATTTTTACACCCATTCTCAACTATCTTTCTCCCTCCCATACTGCTTTGCACTATATCCATTTATAATCACACCCTCCCTAATAGTACCCATTTCACATTGCATCCTTTTTTTCCCAAATAAACCTTAATTTTTCTTATTTTGACTACATCATTATAATCTAGCCTTTAATACCCCTCTATTCCTTACATTTCAGGGAATATACTAGGACAACTACCTCTCTTGTTTTATAGAAAATACTCCTCTCCTTATCCTCTCCTGTTCTACCTTTCAGAATCCACCATCACTGAATCTTCCACAGTACTGCAACTTCTTTTTTTTTCCTTCATTGTTACTTCCCCAACACCTGACATTTATAAAATAAATAGTCCTGTAATTAATTATGGTGCTCTTCAGCCTGTCCTCTAGTCTACTCCTCCTACTGTGCCATCAGTCATCCTACCATGACTCAATAATATACTGCAATCTCTCTCCAACTGTGCCTCAACCACCTATCCATACTTCCTCTTCATACTCTTCACACATTGCACTAAACCTATTTAATGTTGCACATCATCTTTATTCCAAATATAGGTTAATTAATTGCACTTCATCTCAAACCAAAACAAAATTAAGTGCAAGAATGCTCTCCAAAAACAAGTATGCATTCTTCCCCAATTTACTAAAAATCTTTTTAGGAGGAGGTATTCACCCTAATCCCAGCCCTACCTATCACAATAAACAGAAAGATAATTCTGCTCTACATACTTCTATAACCCAAACAGCTTCCAATCCCCAACCCTTGTGATCTAATTTTTTTCTGCAATAAATGTTAAAAGTATAAGAAATGAAACTGTTGAACTTCATGCTTGGATTACCCAACATAAGCCTGATGTTCTTGTTGTAACTGAAACATGTCTTAAACCAAGCATTAATGACTCTGAAGTTATACTGCCTGACTGTAATATCATCTGTAATGACCATATAAAGAGGAAAGGTGGTGGCACTACCTTAATATTTCCCAGGACCTACCACATTTCCCCTTACAGCAAACCAAAACCAAAATTCAGTTCAGCAGAGCTGCCTATTGCTTTCATCAAAGTAAACAGTTATAAAAAATATGCACTCCTGTCCTTTATATCTCTCTTGGTGACAATACAGCTATACTGGAAAATATACTACACTGGATATCCTTAACATTTCCACAAGAAAAAAATATTACTGCTGATGTGAATCTCAATTGGTTGGACATAAACTCTAACTCCCCTACATCTAGAATGAAAGTATATGCTTTCACACAACTAATTAATAGCCCCACACATTATAACAAGGCATCAAATTCTCTATTAGACTGGATCCTAGCATCAGACTCTAGCAAATACTCCACCACAGGCACAATGTCAGATTCACTCAGTGATCATCTCCTAATCTATATGACTAGACATCTCATACATCCAGTTAAACAGCATATTTATAAAACATGCAACCTTTCCAAGTTTAATCCAGATATGATCATTACTACACTATCATTTAACTGGAACTTCCTAAAAATCGTCCCCTTAGACAATGATGCAACTGAATTCAATACAACTTTTCAAAATATGCTAAATAGCCTTGCACCTCCTAGAAGGAAGAGACTGAAAAGAAATAATGTAATTTGGCTAGCCAAAAAGAGTAGAATGCTAACGTTGGATAGAGAAAAGGCATGGAAAGAATGTCAAAATATTAAACACCAAAATAGAAGAAGTAATGCACTGAAAAACGAGGGTCACAATGGTTAAAAATCACTCCTTTAATAAAACAATAAAATATTGAGCACTTTTGTCCCAAATGAACTGAGGACTTCATCAGAAGTTCATCAGAATACAAAGTCCTGCTACCCATACATCTCTTAAAATACCTACTACCATCGTCAACAATTAAAATACATCAATCAATTAAGCTAATTACATTAATTATGTAATAAAAATAAAAAATATGCATTATATATACATAATAAATACATTGACCCTGTGTCAACCATGAATTACTTAATTACAACTACTTAGCTCTCCGCTGTCACAAAATAATCATCTTATATTCTTATTACAAAAGTTAACAAAAGCAACCGTTCCTTTATTATTGATAAAAACATTTTCCCTTTACAATATTTGTGCCTATAATTTACTAGCCCAAGTTTTTAGTACTGGCACAATGGATATAGAATCATTTAGACCCAGAGATAAAATTGCAGCAGCCCTAAGTTGCCAAAAAAGTTCTTTACTATTTAATGTATTTTTCCAGTCACTCCCTGGGGGATCCAAGCTAATCTGATTGATTATCCCAAACATAAATTTAATAAAGTTCCTACAAGTAATGGAATGTTTATACAGTGCATTATTTACTTTCCCATTTTAATATCATATATATGTTTATAAATTCTTGTTTTTAATGCACGTTCCATTTTACCCATATAACAATGTGTGCACCTCTCACATTTATCCAGATAAACTGTTTTACAGTTACTTTTCAAGAAACCAACTTTAGTTTTCATTGAATTGTCTAGTATTATTTCAGTTTCCTTAATGATAAAAGAGCATTGTCTATAACTACCACAGGCTACCATACCTTATCCCCTTTAAAGTTATTAAGCTTATTCTGTAACAGTCTCTTAAAACTGTAATAAACAATGGTTCAATTCCTACCTAACTATAGATGGGTTTACTATCAAAATGTCGATTGCCATCATCGAATGTACATACTGTCGACTCCTTTATGCGAAAGCTGTAATGACAATTCCTCAAGATATCGAACTAAAACACTGAACGTCGACATTTCTGACCGCTACACCACAAAACAAGTGCTACCATGGGTCCAACGGGGGGCAAGATTTTGCATTTCGGAATATTCCAACAGTCGCTGTTTGGAGTTTGCGTTAGTGGTGTCGACGATGGGCGATCGACATTTTGATAGTAAACCCTATAGATGCCTGGGTTTGCCTTAAAAATATACCAATTCTTTCTAATAGACTCCTTAATTTTTTTTTTTTTTTTGGAATATCAATTGTACTGTATAACACAAGCCTTCTCATACATTGGTGTCTCTGAAGGACCCTTATTACATTCTAAACCAGTACCTAGTAACACCCCACTCATTATAAACTTCTTTAATAATACTGTCCACTAACCTCATAGGGTAACCCCTAACATAAAACATATTTCCAAGTGCTGACAATTCATTCCAGACATCCTCATAATGAAAAGTCATCCTAGCTACACAAACTGATTGCCCTTTAACCAAACTTCTTTTTTGTGTTATGGGATGACTACTAGTATAATGCAGGCAGGAATTACAAAAAATATCCTTATGATAGATGTTAAACTTAAAACCATCCTTACAGTGGGAAACAAGTGTATCTAAATAATTAATCTTTACTGGATGACATTAAATATTCTGTGGTATTCTTCATATAATTTACAAAAGTTATCAACTTCTCCACTAGTACCTTTCCATAAAATAAAAATGTCACCCAGAAAACATAAGTATAAATGTTAATTGTTTGCGTAAACACCATTAAAAACATATTTGCATTCTTATCCCAAAACTACAAGGTTGGCATATACTGGGGCACATGCCCCACCCATGGCTACACCTTTTATCTGCTGAAAATTCTTTCCATCAAAAACCACAAAATTAATTTCTAAAATAAATGTCATTAATTCAAAAATTGATGCTGTTTGATCGTGACTGAGAGAGGAATATAAAAATAACATGTCTTCAAAAAATTCCAAACCTACATCTTTGGGTATAACTGAAAAAAGATCCTTGACATCCACAATCACAAATAAAAGGTCTTTTGCCCATATATATTTTTTAAGATGCCCAAGGAATTCCAAAGAATATTTAATTAAATGGGCTGCATCATTTACCATGTTTCACCCATTTATCCACAAAAATGGCCAAGGGATGGGTCTTAAAACTGTAGGCCTAAACGGCGGGTTGGTAACAGCTTTGTGAATGTTGGGAATTCCAAAAATAGAGGGAATAACTGGTTTTGGATTAACCACAAATTCATACATTTCTAAGGAAATCCATTGATTTAATATGTATTCCTCTAAATATGAATCAGTCCTGCTATATGCTATGTTAATCAGATTTTTGGATACTGGGACGTATGTATTTTCATCAAACAAATTTTTTTGAATAACGTTAGAGCAATCTTCAACATTAAAAATAAGCACCCCCCTTATCCAGTTTCATAATATGGATCGTAGTATCCATCCTAAGCTGATTAAACAAGGTAACCTCACCCCGGGAAAGGTAAGTACAAAACCTTTGTTTATCAGAGTAAGTCTTATTAATATCCTCTATTACAGCCTTCTCAAAAACATTTAATAAGGGGTGGAGGGGGATTAAATATACATTTTCTCATAAGGCTGTTGCCAGCATAACTCAAACCCTGATGCACACTATTGTCATAACCTGAAAACATAATATTAAAATTCAGCTTCCTCATAAACAATTTTAATTCAACCATACTATCTGCTACATCCACATTTCTATTAGGCACAAATTTGAATCCTTGCAAAAATAGAAGAAAATATTCTTTAGTGCATTTTTTGCTTGCATAATTATAAAATGTTAAATCCCTCAAAAGTGTTAACAATTTGGCAATTTGTAGAGACTATTTCCTGTTTGTTCCTCACCCTGGGTTCAAACGATCCTTCTCAGATTGTATCATACAATTTGGATGCGAGTACCTTCTCTGAAAATTCCTGCTTGCTGATCTCTCCAAGTGGGTGGCTTTTTTTTTGAAAAAGAAAAGGAAGTTGGATAGGGATCTTAAACACTATTCAGAAAAGACAGTACATCCTATTTCAAGGTTGCTACCTACAGATCAAGGTGGTAATGGTAGAAATCACTGCAAACCAGTTAGGTTTAATAGTGGAGACTATAATGATGTAGGTTATAGTGATTTTAGGGATGGGGAGTGGATGATAATAATGAATACAGTGATTACGTTTATGAATATTATGAACAGGATCTTTGGAACCCCACTCACTTGGAGAGATCAACAAGCAGGAATTTTCAGAGAAGGCACTCACATCCATATATATTTTCTTTTATTTTTAAAAGGATTCAAATGAGTTGCTTGGGAGACACTCAGCAAAATATAGTCTACGAGTGACAGCTGTTATCAAAAGCTATAATTTTTCATGCATTGCAGCCATGTACATAACAATGTAATATGGCATCTTATTTGATGGATCAGGAATTCCCAAGTTATATGTGTAAACTGGAGCAGCAAAAGCAGAAATGTGGATGTTCTGTAAAATGGACAAAAGCAGCTGAAGCCGTTATTCTAATAATGTAGTTCTGACGTCATCCTAATCCCTGGCAGGTGTGTGTGTGTGTATTCATGGAGACTTCTGTATCGCAATCCATTGTTAATCACTGGTAATCAAACGGAGACAATACTATGATAAAAAGGAAGGCAATATGGGAGTATGGTTTTAATATAGGTCTAACAGCCAGAGGCTGTTCTATCTGAAGACTTACCAACCAACTGCAGGGCACACTAACTGTTTTTAATCACATCACTTAAAATCTTTCTGCTTCCCAACTAGAATACCCCCCAACACACACACACACACACACACACACACACACACACACACACACACACACACAAATGTGCACACAAAAATAAATGTAGTAATTTAACTTGTCCTTACAGAGTAAAGATTAAAACTGGAATAACCCTAAATTTGTAAAACATCCCCTCAGTTGAGTGTTGTTGATTTAATTGGAACATAATAACCGACATAATTTATCATTTTTACTTGAAAACTGCAAGGGAATATAGGCAGATTTTAAAGAGAGAGAGATCATGCTAAATAGAAACCACATAAAAGAGTTTATCTGACAATTAGGTCAGGTATGAGATTCCTATAGCAGATTAATTACTTGGAGGTAAAATATACTACCTTACTTCTGGGACATGCAAGCCAGTGGATTTAGTGTTTTACTACGGAAATAAACTGAGTCAAAAGTGCAACTATTTTCTGAACTGCTGTCACAAATCTATTCTGGAGTTAGAATGGACTGAAGAAAATTCCACGCATGACTGAGTGCTCTTCCTGTCCCTGCTTTTGCCAAATGTATTTAAATAAAACAATACTGCTTTCTTAGCAATTTTGTTTTATATTTTATAACATGTTAAATGCTACTTTCCCACATATGTTGCTCACAACAGCCTTGGCAGTATATAAATTTTTAATGAAAATCTCTGAGGGTGCAAGTACAGTGGATATAAAAAGTGTACACCACCCCTGTTAAAATGGCAGGTTTTTGTGATATAAAAATATGAGACCACAATAAATCATTTCAAAACTTTTCCCACCTTTAATATGACCTATAACCAGTACAATTCAATTGAAAAACAAATTTATTAGGGGAAAAATATAAAGAATAAAAAAATGTATGATACGCAGGTTGCATAAGTGTGCGCACCCTTAAACTAATACTTTGTTGTGTGTGCACACCCTTAAACTAATACTTTGTTGTGTGTGCACACCCTTAAACTAATGCTTTGCTGTGTGTGCACACCCTTAAACTAATACTTTGTTGTGTGTGCACACCCTTAAACTAATACTTTGTTGTGTGTGCACACCCTTAAACTAATACTTTGTTGTGTGCACACCCTTAAACTAATACTTTGTTGTGTGTGCACACCCTTAAACTAATACTTTGTTGAAGCACCTTTTGATTTAATTACAGCATTCAGTCTTCTTGGGTAGAAGTCTATCAGCATGGCACATTTTGACTTGGCAATATTTGCCCACTCTCCCTTGCAAAAGTGCTCCAGATCTGTCAGATTGCGAGGGCATCTCTTGTGCATAGCCCTCTTCAGGTCACTCCACAGATTTTCTATTGGATTTAGGTCTGGGCACTGGCTGGGCCATTCCAAAACTTAAATTCTTTTCTGGTGAAGCCTTTCTTTTGTTGATTTCGATGTATGCTTGGGGTCATTGTCATGTTGAAAGGTGAAATTCCTCTTCATCTTTCTAGCAGATGCCTGAAGGTTTTGGGCCAAAAGTGACTGGTATTTGAAACTGTTCATAATTCTGTTCAAAATCCTTTTGATTTAATTACAGCATTAAGTCTTCTTGGGTACACACCTGCTATCAATTAAAGAGACGCTGATTAACCCCAAATAAAGTTCAGCTGTCCTAGTAGGATTTTCCTGACATTTACTGAGTTGCCTTCTACAGAAAAAGCCATGGTTCATAGAGAGCTTACAAAGCATCAAAGGAATCTCATTGTTGAAAGGTATCAGTCAGGAGAAGGGTACAAAAAAATGTCCACAGCATTGGATATACCATGGAACACAGTGAAGACAGTCATCAAAAAGTGGAGAAAATATGGGACACCAGTGATGTTGCAAAGAACTGGACGTCCTTCCAAAATTGATGAAAAGACAAGACAGAAACTGGTCAGGGAGGCTGCCAAGAGACCTACAGCAACACTGAAGGAGCTGCAGGAATTTCTGGCAAGTATTGGTTGTGTACTACATATGACAACAATCTCCCGTATTCTCCATATGTCTGAACTATGAGGTAGGGTTGCAAGACGGAAGCCTTTTCTTCCACAGAAAAACATCCAGGCCCGGCTAAAATTTGCAAAACAATACATTAAGTCTCCTAAAAGCATGTGGGAAAATGTGTTATGGTCTGATGAGACCAAGGTCGAACTATTTGGACACAATTCCAAAAGGTATGTTTGGCACAAAAACAACATTTCACATCACCAAAAGAACACCATCCCCACGGTGAAGCATGGTGGTGGCAGTATCATGATTTGGGGTTGCTTTTCTTCAGCTGGAACTAGGGCTTTAGTCAAGGTGGAGGGAATTATGAACAGTTTCAAATACCAGCCACTTTTGGCCCAAAACCTTCAGCTGTCTGCTATAAAGATGTAGATGAAGAGGAATTTCACCTTTCAACACGACAATGACCCCAAGCATACATCCAAATCAACAAAAGAATGGCGTCACCAAAAAAAAAAAATAATTTTGGAATGGCCCAGCCAGAGCCCAGACCTAAATGCCATAGAAAATCTGTGGGGTGACCTGAAGAGGGCTGTACAAAAGAGATGCCCTTGCAATCTGACAGATCTGGAGTGCTTTTGCAAGGAAGAGTGGGAAAATATTGCCAAGTCAAGATGTGTCATGGTGATAGACTCCTACCCAAGAAGTCTGAATGCTGTAATTAAATCAAAAGGCGCTTCAACAAAGTATTAGTTTAAGGGTGTGCACACACAACAAAGTATTAGCTTAAAGATGTGCACACTTATGCAAACAGCGTACTGTATGTTTTTTATTTTTTATATTTTTTCCTCTAACAGATTTGTTTGTTTTTCAATTGAATTGTACAGGTCATTGGTCACGTTAAAGGTGGGAAAAGTTTTGAAATGATTTATTGTGGTCTTATTTTTTTATATTACAAAACCTGGCATTTTAATAGGGGTTAGTAAACTTTTTATATCCACTGTATGTGCTTGTGCACTTCTGTTTGTGTATGACAGGCGGTATTACAGTTTACAAACTGACATTTCCAGATTTAGCAAAATTAAATATGTTAATTAATGCAGAATAATAACTGAAAAGTTAGTTAACTGTGTGACATATCACTGCTTCACTTAGTTATAGATTCAGAGATTGTTAATAGGCTATGACCCATGAGGGGCCTTTCTAAGCATAGCCACGTTTTTCTGAAATAATAATGAAGTTCTGTATCTGAACAGGACATTGACAGCTAGGCATTAATAAGCTACCTCTGTCCATAAAGGATATGGGTGCCAGGCTCAGAGTACATTTTCTATTTCTCATCTACTGGTCTAGGTTGTGCTTAAACTGGGTAATAGATGTACTCAGTATCACATGGATGGGAAGTCTGTTCCATAGGAAGGGCAGTCTCTGGGACACACATCTGTTGCCAGCATGTTCTGTTTAAGTCACAGACAAAATTCAGGTCCCTAGGATTTGTATTTCTGATACTCTTTGACTTACAAATATGCAGGAGATTCATAAGTGTGGGGTTTGTGGATGCCTTGTAAGCCAGGATAGATCACCACTCAGCAGCCTATAGGAGACTGTTTGGAAGGAAAGGGCTTTAAGGCACTCTGCATAAGGCAGGTTTGTTATGCCTTGTATTATTTTTGTAAGGAAGTTCTGAAGTCACTAGTTGCAGCAAATGCCTGGTCAGGTGCATACCAAAGGGAGCATTGTACTCTATGATTGTTCTACTAAGGGCAGAACACAGTGGGATAATGACCTCTTTGGACCTAGATGCCGTACCCTTACTTACAACTCATACAACATAAAAGGATTTCCTCACCAGTGTGGCCACATGGTAGTCGAAGGTAAGGCTATTGTCTATGTGCGTTCCTGGATCCCTGACCACTAGGTCAACTCTCAGGGATGTATTATCAACACAGTAATTAGCTGGTATGGTTGACTTTTTAAAGGGTACAATTGTGCATTTTTAAGCATAGTGTTTCAGACCATGTCTTTGGCACCATTTGTTAGTCAGAGATAGACCTTCTTGAAGAATGGTAGTGTCTGCAGGGGCATCAATGATAACCCCCAGCTTGCAATCATCTACAAACTTAGTCAGCATTTGCTTCCATTTCAGAGAAAAGGATGCCAAAAAGGAGCAGGCCCAGTAAGGAGCCCTTGGGGACTCTGTTAGTGACTGGCCTTTTGGTGGAGCTGGCCTCACCTATTTTGATCTCCTGGGTCCTCTCACTGGATCAGTTTGCTATCTAGCAGGTGATAAAAGGGTTTATACCTAAATCAGTGAGCTTGTCTATAGTGTCTCAGTGGGGTATTGTATTAAAACCCTTGGTCAGGTCGAGGTAATCTGTGTGCACAGTCTTACCTTCATCCAATGCTTTGGTGACCCTCTCAAAAAACTCCACCGTATTTAATAGGCATGACCTTTAACAAAGTCAAACTGTGATGGGACAAGAATTTGCAGGTTACCCATGCCCTAATTTATCATGTCCATGATGATTCTTTCCATGGACTTACAAGTGAGGCTGGTAAGACTTATGGGCCTGCAGTTACCCGGATCAGTTGAAAAGTGATTCAAGTGGACCAGAGAGGTCATGTTTCATACTATTTATTAAACATCCTAGGGTGTTATTGGGGTCCACTGATGTAGTGTTTCCTAGTAATGGTTGGGGGATTGCGGTATATGGAATTTTCTTTGGACTATCGGGGAGGTTGGGGGAGAAATTTGAGCTGAACCCTAAGCCACATGGTTGGTAATGGCCTCTGGTTCAGTGTGGTGATGCCATTTACAAAAAGTTCTGCATATTGATGTGTATTTTCCCTGAGGTTATGGACATAGCTGTAGAAAACTTTGTGGTTGTCCTTTGCCTCAGAAGCTATTTTTTCTTCAAATTTAGTCCTTGAAGCATTAATTAACCCTCTTAGCTGCCTGTTAAGATTGGTCAAGGGTTTTAGTATGTATGGCTTTGTTTCTCCTATGCTTAGCCGGAATTTCTTTTTTCTTTTGTTGTATATTTATTTATTTATTTGCAGTTGGTTTACCAGGATAGTCCATTGGGCCAAAGTGAACCCGTTTTCAATGGAGTCCTGAGGAGAAAAGCTCCATAAACAATCAAGGTTACAAAATGATGTAGATTATAAGTTTACATGTGTTATAATATGGTGCAGACCAAAGACAATTAATATAACTATATGACATAGATTGAAAATATATAATTAGATTAGACAAGAACAAACATTGCAAACAGTATAGGTTTTAGATAAATAAACAGGTAGTGCAGAATTTTAAGGAATGATTACAAAATATATACAGGAACAATAATATATAGGAAGTTTGAAGTAAGAGGTGTAGACTAGAATAATATCCAGTTTTCAAGTAATTAACAAACAGTTTATGAGTTAGAAGAGAAGTTAGAGGAGCAATGTTAATGAAAAAGAGGAGAAAAAGAAAATTTGCAGTGTAAGTTATGTAGGGTGGCAGCTGGAGCATTCCCACTAGGATACTAGGTATGAGTGAAGAGTTTTTTTGAAGATAGAGTAAGTAGAGGTAGCACGAATGTGTGGTGGTAGGGAGTTCCAGAGTCGTGCTAGACTAAAGGATAGAAGGTGTTTGCCTGGGGGGGGGGGGGGGGAGCTGGTTTGTATATTTCTAGAAGATTTTGGTTATTAGACTGTAGTACTCTGTCAGGTAGATGCATTATAAAGGCAGAGGAGAGGGAGGGACAGAGTGAGGGGTTGAAAATGAGCTTGTGTGCTAGAGTGAGTTGGGTATAGATAAGGTGATTGGGTAGTTCTAGCCAGTTTAGTTTATGGAGAGAGGAACAATGGTGAGTGGAGGACTTATGGCTAGTAGCGAACTTGGCGATTTTGTTGTAACAACATGAGAGTTGAGTTTTCAGAGATGATTGTAGATTAGTTAGGAGTGGAGCTCCATAGAGAAGGGAGGGAATGAGAAAGGATGTAGAGAGTGTGAGTTTAGTGGTGGGTGTAAGATATTTAGTTGTATGTGGGAATTAAATTTAAGCTGATTGTCAATTAGGATGCCAAGTAGCTTGGTCTCTGATACCAGTTCCAGAGTTGTGTTGTTATGACTAGAAATACAAAATGTGTTTTTGTTGAAAGGGGTGACTTTAGAGGGAGTAAATACCATTAATTTGGTTTTAGAAGCGGTGAGTGCTAAGTGATTATTTTTCATCCATTGTTCAGTGGTTGAAAAAGCATCTTGAGTTAGCTTTAGAAGTAAAGGGCAGAACTGGCAGAGCAAATAATAGTTGAGTCGTCTGCATATTGGATGATGTTAGAGAATGGGATTGAGTTGCGGAAGTCATTAATAAATATGTTAAAGAGGAGGGGACCTAATATGGAACCTTGTGGAACACCAGTTGGTGTATTAAGGAATGAGGAGGTGGCCTTTTTCCATTTTACTGCTTGATATTTGTTGGATAAGTAGCTGGAGAACCAGTTCAAAGAAGAGGGAGATAGGTTAAGCTTAGAGAGTTTAGCTAGAAGAAGACTGTGGGAGACAGTGTCAAAGGCCTTAGAGAGATCCAGTAGAAGGGTAGAAACAATATGACCAGAGTCTCGGGCTTTGTTTACAGTTTCCAGGAAGGAGAGGAGGGCTGTCATAGTACTGTGGCCTGGTCTGAAACCATGTTGTGTGCGAGTTAATAGGTCGTTATCAATGAGGTATGGTAGGAGTTGTAGTTGGATACACTTTTCAAGGAGTTTAGAGATGGGAGACAGGATAGCTATGGGACGAAAATTAGTGACATTGTTATTGTTACCTCCTTTATGTAAGGGTATGATAAAGGCCTTTTTCCAAATTTGGGGGACTGTGCCTTCTTGGATAGAACAGTTTATTAAAATACTAATGGGGTAGGCAATTTCTTTGGCAGCTATGCTGAGGAATTGCGAAGGAATATTATCAGGAGCATTTCATAGGTTCATAGGTTCATAGGTTGGTACTAGGCTATCAGCCCTAGGGCCTATGCAAGCCTAGCCATAACAATTTCCTGGCTATTTCTTCCCACATTATTTACTTTTGAATTTCCATTTGAACCTGGTTTCAGTTTTAGAAGGAGTTTTTTTATGGTAGAGGTGGGTATGGGTTTTAAAGAGAAAAGTGAGGAGTGGGAAGAGTGGGTATTTGAGGTGGGAGTGATGAGGAGGGAGGGAGAGTGGGAAAGGAGGTGGAGGGTGCAGAATTAGAAGATGGGAGAGGGGGTGAACTAGTGGATGGTGGTGGAAGGTGAGTGGATGAGGGTGGTGGTAATTTGGAGGGAGTGGAGATGTTAGAGAAAGATGAGGTTAATTTGGAAATAGAATCAACAAAGAAAGAGTTAAATTGAGCAGCCAGGTCTATGTCGAGAGCATTTGGGTCTGGGGTGGGGGTGTCTGGTTTACTGGGATTTAGGAGAGTGGAGATGCCTTTCCAGAATTACTGAGGGTTTGTTTTATTGTTGTTTTGGAGTAAGGAGAAGTAATTTTGTCGATCAGTGGTGATCAGCTCTTTTACTTTATTTCAAAGTGTTTTGTATTCATTGTAGAGGAGGGGGGTCTTATTTTTCTGGTAGTGTGTCCAGAGTTTGTCTCTGTGTCGCATTGTAGTAAGTGTATTTTTGGTAAGCCAAGGGGCAGTTTTGGTTTTTATTCTTTTTGTTCTTAGGGGAGCATGATGGTTTAAGAGGTTTAAGAAGGTAGTTTTGAAATGGGCGACTGCATTATCTAGAGGAAGTGTTTTTAGACTATTCCAATTTATTGCTTTTAGAGAGTTAGAAAAAGCTGTAGGGTTAAAGTTTTTTAGGTTACGAGTAGTAATAAAGTTATGGGTACGATGAAGGGGTGAGGGGAGACGGTGTGTAAATGTGGGTAAATGGTCACTAAGAGGATCGGGAAGAGTACCACTGTTGGAGAAATAATGGGGGTGAGAGACTAAGATCCAGTCTAGGATACTGCCACTGGGAGAGGTTTTTTGAGGGGCGGGTTATAGAGTTGATGAGCTGAGAGAAGTTGTAGAGGTCAATGTTAAGTGGGTTTGAGGGAGACTGAATGGAGGCCCAATTGATATTCATGTCTCCTAGGATTATAGTTTCATTGCTGATGTTTGTGGAGAGCCAGGAGGGGATGTCTTCAAGTGTAGAAATATTATCACCTGGGGGAATGTAAAGGGAGGCTATACATATATGCTTGTGTTTGTTGATTTGAAGTAACGTTAGTAGTAATTCAGCGTTATTAAAGTGGGGAGTGAGTTTCTTATAGGGAGTAACTGATAGAGAGGATGAGTATAGGAGAGCTACACCACCCCCTTTTTTATGAGACCTGTCTTTTCTAATGATAGAATAGTTTGGTGTGATTATTTCAGAGTCTTTTATATATATATATATATATATATATATATATATATATATATATATATAAAACCTATGGATATGGTGATTCTAACAGGGTGGCTTGCCTTTTGCGTTTGTCTTCTTTTTAACAAGACTGGGCACAGCTCACTATGCAGCTATGAATATGACTATACAGAGATTTTGTAAAAAATTCAGCATATACTATGGTGTTTACTGGGTTTGGGGCTGCTTAGAATTTAGCCAAGTAGTTGTTTAGTAGTTGCTTAATAGAGGGAGGCTAGCCTTGGAATAGTTCCTAAAGTTTTTGGTTTTGCTAGTTCCCTGGATTTCATTTTTATTTCAAGTAATGCTTTATGGTCATATCTGACAAGCAAAGACATTACACTGGGTGAGGAACATCGGCCCTCCATGTTTGTGAGTACAAGGTAAAGGATGTTTGTACCGCTGGTAAAAGAATGGACCAACTGTTTCAGGATGTTGGTATTAATAAAGTTTAGGAATCACTGGCCTTGTGCATTAGAAGTGGTGTAGGATTCCCAATCTATGAAAGGGTAATTGAGATCCCGCATGAATATCGCATTGGGGTTGAACGGTGATGGACTCTAGTACATTGAGATAGGTAATATGGGTTTCCTGGGACATGGTTGGGGACCTATGAAATGTCATTTAATTTACTGTTTATGCTTTTCCAATGCAATGCTTGTTTATAGAGTGGATGCTCTATTTTGTGTTTTTTTTTAACTCAAGGGAAACACTTTTTAAGTACAAAGTAGCAGTTTATATCTCGAGTAGAAAAAAATCATCATTCAAATACTTTTTGCATTAGGTGACAAAAAATGCATGTTAGGAGGAATGCCTAGGCTGTAATGATGGAACACTAGGTTGTGGTATTTGTCACTCAGTAATTCATCCTGCAGAAAGGTAGGGCAGGGGAGGGAGGACAGTAGCTTTGGGCCTCTGTAACATGATGTATCCAGTGATGTAGCTTACTTGGCAATGAGGTGCCCATATCAGCAAGGCTTAGTCAATGATAGTAGTCCCTCTTCCATTTTATGAACTTCAAGGGTGGTTGCAGGTGCAGAATACAAACAGGGGAATTAGACATGACTGAAAAGGAAAGAACAAACACTTTTGCAGGTAAGAGGTAAGCAGTGTGGAAACTGACAAAGATTTACTATGGAAGCTACCCAGCTGACAGTTGATGGAATGTGCGTTGTAGACTTTAAGGAGATTTTGCTTAACATAAATAAATATGATGTCTGGAAAGGAATATCTTCTGATACAGGATAATATTTGCAGTTATAAGACTTGCCCAATATGGATAAAAGTCTCTGCAGTACAAAAACTCACAAAGTGCATGTCATTGACAGAAGCCTCCTGAAAATGAATACATGACCAGAATTAGAAATGACAACTGGCAAAAGTCCCACCATAGTGCAGAGGTTCCAGTGAACATTATCTGTACAAAGTAACTTCCAGTGGTCCTGACTACAGCAATCATCTTTCACAAATACAGGTCTTACAGCACTCTCCACAATGACATTTTGACTGGCCACAAAAGGTGCTGGATAGGATGTACAGGAAAACGAGAAGGACGCTTCATGATCATAAAATGATTTATAAAAATCAGTGCATACCAAGATTATATATTTCCCATTCTGAAGGAGGTGTGGCCTCCTCAAAATTGATTACATGGACAGATCTGCAATCACAGGACTGCATACATATCTGCTGACCTCACAAGACCCAAACATAGAGAAAGTTTTGAAACATGAGGAAAATAAGTCTAAGATGGCTTCCCTGCTTAGTTTAGCAGAAGCATATCAGCATCAAGCAGGAATGGAAATCAAACCAGAAATAGATAAAAATCAAACAGCAACTGAATGTGCCAAAAAACAAAGGAAATAATATAAGGTGAAGGATCAGATGAGAAGGTAAGAAATGTGTAAAATGCACAAATATAGTTGCAAGTATAGAAAATTCTTGGAACTACCTCATGTTGATCAGGATCGAATGCAGGAATGGTTAAGGAGAGGTGAATTTAAACCAAAAGCTGCCCAATATAGTGGACCTGAACATGTTGGTTTACAAAGTCTGTTGAATACGTGGGAGAAACAGACTTATGTAGGTTTTGCAAAACACAACTGGAAACAGTCGCATGCATCTTTTTGCTGTTTGTGATATACTAATGGCAAAAGGACTGCATACTGAAAGACATAATAATGTGGCAAGACTGTTGCATTTGGGATTGTGCCAATATATTGAAGTAGCTTAAAAACACTGGAAACATGAGCCACAAAGCATTACAGAAAATGATGAAGTTTATATCACATGGAATCACCCATTACCAACAGTTTAAAAAAAATAGATGCGAGAAAACCATATATAACAGTCCATGAAAAGAAGACAAAAGTAGCATCGATCATTGAAATTGCTACACTTTGTGACTACAGTGTCTTATGTACAGAGAGACACAAAGTCATCAAATACCAGGATTTGCAGTCAGAAAAGAGGGCAATGTGGAAGAAGGATACCTAGACAATTCCCATAGTAATAGCAGCAATAGGTCATAAAAAATAACTTAGAGTCACACTTAAATACATTACAGATACATGTAACTCTGCACAAATTGCAGGAGGGGTCATTACTAGGCACATTATGGGTGCTGCAAAGATCACTTCTGGCTAACATCAAAGATTGAAACAATACTGATTTCATGAACTTTAATCATACTTTGACATAGGAATAGGGTCTATTCCCATCATAGTATTAGAAACCCAAAAGAGTTGAAGAAATTAAAAAAGGGAATTAAACCAAACAAAACCATCAAACAAAAGTCACAGCAGATGATAAAAGCCATTTATTTAAACATTTCTGTCTGGTTTTACTTGACAAATTCCTACATTTCATATTTGAAATTGCATCCATTATTCCAATTATATCATGACATGCGAGTTCCAATGTTATTTATTTTACATTTGTTTCCCAGAAAATTCTGACTGGGACAAGGCCCATTTTCAGTGGAGGCCTGGGGAGAAATGCTCCAGACACAAGTCTTTGGAATGTGGGAAGAAAATGGAGCACCTGGAAAAAACCCACATGAACACAAGTAGGACATGAAGACTCTGTACAAAAAGCACACCAGCAAAGAATCAAATCTGAGAACCTCTTGCTGTGAGGTGACAATGCTAACCGTGGCACCATTGCGCCACCCAACCATCTTTGTCTAACAGCTTTCCTTGCTACTATCAAAATCAAACTTGGTAATGATTTTTTGTAACCTCTGTATTCCGATCCAGACTAATAAATACCATTTCTTTTGTTAATTCAGTTTGACTGCCAAAATGTCATTGAAAAGGCTTTACAAAGTAAGAATACAATTTTCTAGCTCGATGCAGTTTCAAAACATACACCTATTATGTACTCAAATAACACTTTCAGTAGTTTGACTACAGTGTAAAATACCTATGTGAACATTCCTATGTAAAAATTCTAGATTTTTTACTTGGGTGATAAACTTTCTCAGTCCATCTATCTCAGTCTATAGCCATGGGTGTCTTGTTTTCCTGGTTCCTCAAGACTTTTCTCTTTTCTTTGATCACTTTATACTTTATACTAATTGACCTTTCCACACTTGCCCTATTTCTTCTGCATTAAGTGAATAGCCCAACTAAGTCAGACATCTGAGTACCCTCATCCTCTCAGAAACAATCTATTTCAACTCTACTTCAGCTTCATAAAGGATAATGTGTCAGTTTGTCAAAATGCAAACTGTTGTCATGCTTTGTCCCAATTAATATGTGCACTTCCTAATATAAGCTGTTTCATTTCTAATATAGTCTTGCTCTATTGTTATTTGCCTCCTAGCGTAATGTCATTATCTATGTTGGGAGAATCTCTTGCCTGCATCCCTTTTGAACCTTTTCTCTCTCTTTACTATTGTGTGCTTTTTCTTTGGCAGACATCATGGAAGAGATCTGATTATTACTCATTTTTACTACATTCTTAACAGCAGAAAACTCTTTCCACTGTGTCTGTTCTTCTTTTCTTTCAAACAACAGAAAATGTTTTACCGGTATTCTCTCTTGGCTTGTACTACTAGTTTTACTTCCAGACTTCTCAAGATACAGGTCTTCTCAGATATCTTAGCATTCACTTATCTCAATGAGGGCTGTTTCTGAATCAAAACATGTTTTAAGTCTTCTGGGGTAAAATGCTTAAAACAGGCAGGATACTCCACTATAAGCAACCTTTTTTTCTGGAGAGTCTTTTCGCTGGAATCAACATACTACTACTACTACTTTTTTTCATTGCAGCAAAGAAGCCATTATCTGAAAATACCTGGGCTCACTCACTTTTAGAAGCCTATATCCAGCACTTTTTCTTTAGCTGGTAGGGTTGAAGTGACTGGAATGGGTCTATGTCTTTTTTTTTTTCCAACGGTACATTAACTGACACTTTTTTTCATCTGTTGGTTATGTCTCCATTGTTAGTTCATAGCTTTTCTAAAATGACTACCATATGATTTTTTTAGAAAGTGACACTACCTTTCCTTCTTTTAAAAGCATTTGTGTCCACTTATCACAATTGTGATGGCTTATAGCTTTTTTACCATTTCTCCCAATGCATTTTGAACTGTTCTTTTTTAATAATGTTGACAAATGCAGTGGTTCTTATGGAAGACCTAATGGAAGTGTCCATCCTTCATGCCTCTTAATACATGTAGGGTATTCAGATGATTTTTAATAGAAAAGTAAAAGGTTTGCATAGTCTTGGAAGTAAGAGGCAATAATTGCCAATGTAGATTCTATATTTGTGTGGATTAAGTGGAAAGAATGAATATGTATGTACTGGGGGTGAGTAATGTATTTACAATTGGGGGTCTGAATATAAACAAAGGGAAAAAGAAGGGATCTACTGAGGGTTAAACAAAAGGAAGAAAGGAAAGGAAAGGATATTGGGCATTTCTTTATATAGCAAAAAGGAAGATGTTATGTATAATGCTTAAAAATTGTAACAGCATTGTGGCTGACTAGGAAGGAAGACAAAGTGGACAGTGGAAAGTATACAACAGACTTTTCTATCCACTAGAAAAAGTCACAACCTCATCCTTTGGAATCCCCAAGTATTTTCATGTAAGTTGAGAGACATAATTCTTCCAAGTATGCCTACTGCACCTCCCACAGAAGGCACTCAGGGTACATTCTCACAAGATATCTATATAATCTCAATCAATTCTTCTAAACCTGAAAGGACAGTGGCTATACCCCAACATCCTCAGAGATTAACAAGCCTCTCACTTTATCATTTGGTGGATAAAGCTATACCGCACAGGAAACTTACTTCTACTAGTTACATCTTTAACTTCATCCTTCCAGTCCCTCCCAAAGGTTATGATCATAGGTAAGACTAGGGACAAAGACTAACCAGTAAATTGAGATCTCTGTCTTATGACTCGGTTTCTGTTTCATCAACCCAACCCACTACAGTTCCTGAAGTTTGCTGCCACAGCACGCACCCACTGGTCAATCTTCCAGTCCTCACAGATTTCACTCATGGAGATCAAATTCACTTGAGGATAATAGTATAACATTATCTGTAAACAACAAAGATGTGACCCTCGCATCTCCAAACTGAATAATCTCCAGACCTTGACTGCACCTTGATATCCTGACCATAAAAAAAATAAAAAAATAAAAAATAATAAAATAAATGTTGCACACCTTTGTCATCATTCCACAGCCATCCTTAAGGTATTCAGCTTAAAGCAGACAATATGCAAACAATATGCAAACAGCACTCACCCCTCAAATACAGGAACTAAAAGGCACAAAACATCCATTCTGCTGTATCGTTCACCACAAGGCATTCCAGGGTTTACAATCAGATGCTTCCTTCAAACCGTCAAACACATATAGACAGAGCTGGCAAACTTCTAAGACTTCTATAACATTTGTAGAAGGTCAAAGGGCCAACCCTCTGTTCCACAGACAGGATGAATTTGAAAATAAGTTGATGAGTTTGCAAAATATGCATCATGGAAATGCCTGAAAATGTGGATGGTAAAATCTGGATTTTATTAAAAGTTTATCAACTGAAGGCTTTGGTTTGTACATATTTCATTCTTTTTGCTTAACAGAGAATACAGACAGCTCTACAGAACATCTGAAGCAGTCAGAAACACTCCAAGGATGATAATGCTGCATTTTTCTCACCAGAATTTTGTTGCAGCAAGGAGAGTTAAAATGAATGATGTGTACAAGTGTATGTGTGTTTTCTGTGTGTGTGTGTGTACAAAAATGTATGTATATATACATATACATACACACACACACACACACACACACACACACACACACACACACACACACACACACACGTTTGCTGGGGGTGGGGGTTTGCTAAAGCTAGGCCTCATTTTTAAAAGTTTACAGAAATGCAAGATATCTGACTTGGTAAGGGGGTGAATGAGGTGTTTCACCATCCACTTTCTTTTTGAAGATAGAATGGAATATAGTACAATGTCTGAGTTCTGATTACTAACAGGGAGCAGCTACACTGGAGAAACATATTGTTTAGTGTGGTTATTGTGGTGGTCTAAAAGAACAGAATCTCCATTATGGGCAATAATGAAATACATAAATGTATGTTATTCAAAATCCTCTACAGAATGACACATAGCTCTATAGTTCAGTGGCAGAACTAGCTGAAGGCTTAGGCTGTAGAAATAGAGATACTTCTGCTGTTCTATATAATTAATTATGATGTAATATTTAGGTCTCAGCTCTCCTTAATACTGCTAAACACTCAATTCTGCCCCAGAATTGTTTTCTCTTTCCTTCATACGATACTGCAATCTTTTGTCAGAGTATCACGTAACTAAATAATGCCAGAGATTACATTTCCAGGCTTTCTGTTCTTCATATTAATGCAAGTCCTGATGTTCTATTAGAATAAGAGCTCTTTCTATAAATGTCCCTGATTTTGGGTTGTTACCTATCAACATTTTTAGCTTTCTCATTCACTCACTCATGGTCTAAGAGACTGAAATATGTTTCCACTTAGTTCATGCATAATAAGTAGGAATAGTTTTTAAAGTGAAATCAAAATATTAATTTTAACATGCTCTCTGTTGTACTCTGGCTATCTGCCTGCCTTTCAAAGGCTCTCTTGTATGACTGAGTCAGACACCTGCTTGTCCTTCAGATTAGGTCAAATTAGAGGACACCAGTTGGGGGTGGGGAGGGATAACATAAGAGTAGACCTAATTGCCTGCAGGTCAGTAATCTATAATATGGCAACCTTAGTACTTCACTCACTATTCTGTCTGAGTTCTGTTTTTTCCATCACCTTTGTGGCTATACAGTGTGCCGGTGGATGAAGCAAGGTCTACAGTACTGCCACAGGGTGCAGGCTTTCACAATGTCAGCCAAGATACAATGCAGTGCACTGCTTGACATGACCATTGAGCTATTCTGATAGTCCACTGCTGCTGTGCCTGACTGTTTACAAATTTCATGCAATATCAAAGCCTTACCTCAACCTTGCCCTCCATAGAAGGGTGAACCAACTTCAGCTGCTCATTTCTATGCCCTACAGTATCAAGCACAGTCAGGATGTTGTCCCTATGTGCCACAAAGTTCCTACACAGCATACTAGTATTTTTTGTGTATTGGGTGGTAAGTCCCTATGCACACCCCCACTAATTATAAATTCTAACTCTAAGACTGAAGGCCAGTGAAGTAATAGTAATTCTGTATACGGCTGTATAACCTCTGTGTTGTAACATGGGAAAATCTGTGCATTAGGAGTTCCTAATTTGGTATTTGTGTAGCAGGATTCTGTGCGCTGTCATGGCAAAATAGAACTCATTGTATTATTTTGACTTGTAAACATTTACTACTCTTCTGGGAAAACTTCTCAAACTAATCACATTTCCATTTCTAGCAATTTTTTTTCCAAAACACCTACAGTTTTCATTCTCCACTAACCAGTGTCTAGTCCTTGCAAAGTTGTTCAAAAACTCTACAACAGCATCCACGTTTAAGGATCCAAACTCTGGTAATCAATACTTCCAACTATAAGAAAAAGTACTTTGATTTTCAAAGTAATCAAAAAATCCCCTTACTTAAGGAAGCAGTATGCAAATATTTCAAACAAAATTGTAACAATTAAAAGATTACTTAAAGACCCACACAATGCATCTTCTGACCTATATCACAACACTTCTGAGACAAATTGCAACATCTGCTGGAAAAAAAAAAAACATCTCAAACTTATGGCTGGCCTTCACCTGTAACTTGTTATTACAGGCAATAATAGAATGCGAATTATCCTTCTCAGTATTTTAAAATGTGATAGGCACCTGAATGAGTATATCTATACAACAGTTATTACTTCTACTACTTTACCTGTTCTTAGCAAGTCCTGTTTCAATACATGTTGTGACTTTTTTATTTTGCGCATTATTAATGTTCATGATTAATAGTGCAGTTTGCCTCAGCCGCAGGTATGTGACATTCTGACCAAACAGGGAAGTCTGTTCTGTGGCCATAGGTTGTTTCTTAGACCGCTCATCTTTTACCCAGGATCCATTTGGAGTAGCACGTACAGCCACTATGGACTGGGTATTAGCCACATCCCCTGCACTGTTGCGGTCCTCCAGTGGGCACAGGAGAGTCACTCTTGTCTGTCCTGGGAGAGGTTTGGTCAGAATGTTGTGGCTATCCATGAGGAACCTACTCCTAAAATTAATAATACTGTTGGTCCCCATTTTCCTGGCTCAGGGCTTAATTCAGGCTACTGATCATAAAAGAAAGAGGGATGCTTTTTTTCCTTAAGAGGTTCAAGATTCTGACTCTGAAAAAAAAGATTTCTGATTCAGACTTAGAGGAGAGCTCAGATTCTAATTCTTCCTGTGGGGTTTCTCTTTCTCTGACAATATTTCCAGAATGTGCCAGTGGTTTCGGTGGGAGAACACTGAGGTTCCTCACTCCATCAGAAAATACTATGAACTGTTACTGAGGATTTTCCAGAACCTTCACCCATTCTTCCAGTTCTATCAACTTTGGAGGATATGTGTGCCACTGCCTACATTTTTCCTGATAGTCATGCTGCCCCTAAAAAGGCAGAAAGTATATATAAAGTTCCTCAGTCTTTCAAGTTTTTATGCAATTTTTCCAAACCTGACTCAAAAGCTTCAGCTTTAGTTAATCCTACTACTGCTAAACATATAGTTAATTCCAATCCTACTCTTTCTGAGGAGGATAGGAATTATTTGTAAGATGGGAGGATTATAAGTATGGGGAAATGGGTTTACCATCAAAATGTTGAATGAAAACCATTTTTTTAAGAAAAAGACTGAACTACAATGTCGAAAACAAAAACAGCATCTAGCCTAAATGTCAATCATCAGAAACATGATGATCAACATTCGACATATCAGACTTCCGGTTTCGAAAGTCCTTATGTTTACATTTTAGCAGGGGACCCACACACCCCATGCAAATTATATATACCAACTCTGAGATCGCACTATAATGAGGAAAAGAATAAATTCCCTGATCCTCACTGAACTGCAATCTCCATTCACAATGCCAAGCTCATAATAACAAATTTATGATTTCATATTATTCCAGTTCATTTTATATATGTATATATATATATATATATATATATATATATATATATATATATATATATATATATATATATATATATATATATATATATACATATAAATGAGATCACTGATTATTATTGCAACAGATGTGTAAGACTACATAATATTCAAGTTAGGAGAATATGCCATATCTACAATATTGTGTGATCTCAGTTAGCATATATAATTTGCAGAGGGTGTTGGGGGGTGAAGGGCGTTTTGTGTCCCTTGCAAAAATGTGTCTTGCTTTTTTTTTTCAAGGTTTTCATTTTGCATGTGCTGAGGCTGTTAGCCTGCACATGTTTAGGTCCCTGTCAACATTTGTAATGGTGATGTTTTTGGTATGACACAGTGAATATCAGCATTTGGGTTATCCTATCAAAATCAGCAGACCCATATATACAGATATATTTATGTATTTATCTATATAGATAGCATACCTGTATAAATATATTTATATACATATTTATGTATATGTATGTGTGTGTGTATGTATCTATCTATATAGATAGCATACATATTTATGTATATGTATGTGTGTGTGTGTATGTATCTATCTATATAGATAGCATACCTGTATAAATATATTTATATACATATTTATGTATATGTATGTGTGTGTGTATGTATCTATCTATATAGATAGCACACCTGTATAAATATATTTATATACATATTTATGTATATGTATGTGTGTGTGTATGTGTCTACCTATATAGATAGCATACCTGTATAAATATATTTGTATACATATTTATGTATATGTATGTGTGTGTTTATGTATCTATCTATATAGATAGCATATTTGTATAAATATATTTATATACATATTTATGTATATGTATGTGTGTGTGTATGTATCTATCTATATAGATAGCATACCTGTATAAATATATTTATATACATATTTATGTATATGTATGCGTGTGTGTATGTGTCTACCTATATAGATAGCATACCTGTATAAATATATTTGTATACATATTTATGTATATGTATGCGTGTGTGTATGTATCTATCTATATAGATAGCATATTTGTATAAATATATTTATATACATATTTATGTATATGTATGTGTGTGTGTGTATGTATCTATCTATATAGATAGCATACCTGTATAAATATATTTATATACATATTTATGTATATGTATGTGTGTGTGTATGTATCTATCTATATAGATAGCATACCTGTATAAATATATTTATATACATATTTATGTATATGTATGTGTGTGTGTATGTATCTATCTATATAGATAGCATACCTGTATAAATATATTTATATACATATTTATGTATATGTATGTGTGTGTGTATGTGTCTATCTATATAGATAGCATACCTGTATAAATATATTTATATACATATTTATGTATATGTATGTGTGTGTATGTATCTATCTATATAGATAGCATAGCTGTATAAATATATTTATATACATATTTATGTATATGTATGTGTGTGTGTATGTGTCTATCTATATAGATAGCATACCTGTATAAATATATTTATATAAATATTTATATATATGTATGTGTGTGTGTATGTGTCTATCTATATAGATAGCATACCTGTATAAATATATTTATATACATATTTATGTATATGTATGTGTGTGTGTATGTGTCTATCTATATAGATAGCATACCTGTATAAATATATTTATATACATATTTATTTATATGTATGTGTGTGTGTATGTGTCTATCTATATAGATAGCATACCTGTATAAATATATTTATATACATATTTATGTATATGTATGTGTGTGTATGTGTCTATCTATATAGATAGCATAGCTGTATAAATATATTTATATACATATTTATGTATATGTATGTGTGTGTGTATGTATCTATCTATATAGATAGCATACATATTTATGTATATGTATGTGTGTGTGTGTATGTATCTATCTATATAGATAGCATACCTGTATAAATATATTTATATACATATTTATGTATATGTATGTGTGTGTGTATGTATCTATCTATATAGATAGCATACCTGTATAAATATATTTATATACATATTTATGTATATGTATGTGTGTGTGTATGTGTCTATCTATATAGATAGCATACCTGTATAAATATATTTATATACATATTTATGTATATGTATGTGTGTGTATGTATCTATCTATATAGATAGCATACCTGTATAAATATATTTATATACATATTTATGTATATGTATGTGTGTGTGTATGTGTCTATCTATATAGATAGCATACCTGTATAAATATACTTATATACATATTTATGTATATGTATGTGTGTGTGTATGTGTCTATCTATATAGATAGCATACCTGTATAAATATATTTATATACATATTTATGTATATGTATGTGTGTGTGTATGTATGTATCTATATAGATAGCATATCTGTATAAATATATTTATATACATATTTATGTATATGTATGTGTGTGTGTATGTATCTATCTATATAGATAGCATACCTGTATAAATATATTTATATACATATTTATGTATATGTATGTGTGTGTGTATGTATCTATCTATATAGATAGCATAGCTGTATAAATATATTTATATACATATTTATGTATATGTATGTGTGTGTGTATGTATCTATCTATATAGATAGCATAACTGTATAAATATATTTATATACATATTTATGTATATGTATGTGTGTGTGTATGTATCTATCTATATAGATAGCATATCTGTATAAATATATTTATATACATATTTATGTATATGTATGTGTGTGTGTATGTATCTATCTATATAGATAGCATAGCTGTATAAATATATTTATATACATATTTATGTATATGTATGTGTGTGTGTATGTATCTATCTATGAGGCAGAAGTGTCTTCTTTCCCTTTTGTTATTTTCTTTATATTTTGAGCTCCTGCAAAGTAAAAAAAAAGGTCTGAGAAATGTATTGATATAATTTTTATGGTAATCAGGAAAATTTGGCTTTACTGACAGATGATATTATTTAATATTTCATAATTCCAGAAAGGGAAGTCTCAGTGAGGCAGTTTTAAATCTTTTCAGGACATAAAATTAATAAAGGCAAAACAAAGGCTATAGTCATAACTTATGTACTACCCACTCAATAAGATGAAGCATTTAGGAGTATGGCTTAAAATGGTTTCTGTTTTGACAGCTAAGGACATGTGGGAAGACACAAAACAGAGGCTAATACAAAAACTGAGAAACTGGAAGCTCTTGTGTATGGGTATGGACACCAAGATACAAGCAGTGATAATGTTTTTAGTTCCTTTGGTTTTATATACAGGTCAGGGAATATTTATATCAACCAAAGGAGATGCTGTGGACTATAATTAATAAAGAGTTGAAGGCATTTATAAGGGAGAGAGAGAGCAACAATTAAGTGGGATAAGTTCATTTTCCTAATAGAAGGTGGTTTAGTATTACTCAATTTGCAGGGATATTTTAGAGCTACACAAAGGCTCATATACATAACACAAGCAGAACATTATAATTCAAAGTTGGAAGAGATGATGTTGAAGTATGGGGGGGGGGGCAAGAAATAAGGAGAAACTAGGATTTTGGATGTAGATCCTTAAGGAAAATAGAAACCACCATACAGAATATTATAGTCATAGCACTGCAGAAAGTATTCTAAGAACTAAGCCAAAGCATGGATGGAGAAAGGAGACTTTGGCAATAGGGATGACTACAAGTAGGGTTGCAGAAAATAGGCAAGAGGGGACTGGAGACAAAAAACTGTCAAAGGAACCAAGGTTTTGAGAGCAAATAACTAGAGAGGAAAAGTTAAAGAGAGTGGGATGAGGCCAAGAAGAAGTTTGGCTTGCAGGTTAGAGACTGCCTTCCTTATTAGGGACTGATATTGTTGTATACGCTAAGGGAAAGGGATAGGGGAGTCCTAAGTAAAATACCTGCTCAGGTGGAGTTTTTAGTCAAACCTAGAACAGAAGCTGCTTTTAAAAGGGATAATTATTAGGGCATATAAAATATTGCATTACATCTGTAAGAATCAGAGGAGGTTAGAAAAGGTTGATAAGAAAGACTAAAAAAGCATTTTACTTGCAAAGAATTGGAGGACATATGTATAGCTCCAAATAATGCAACAGTGTCTAGAATGTTTAGGATTTTTGCTTGAAAGTGTTTGCATAGGTATTTTTATACCATAAGCAGACTTCAAACAAGTTTGCTTCGGTAGGAAGCAAATGTTGAAGGTGTCATTGGGAAGAAAGAGGTAACTTGGAACATTTTTGTTGGGAGTGTAATGAGTTGGCAGACTTAAAAAAATATCTACATAGCAATCTATCAGAAATATTGGGGAGCAAATGGCTGCAGCTAAGGAAATGAATTATTTGAGATGGGGCACAAAAGCAAAACTGCCTGGACTTGTAAGGCTTATCATGCTTAATTCTGCTGGCTGCCAAAAAAAAGAAAAAAAAAAATTACCAAAAATGGAAATCAAAATCCAAACTAATTGTTGCTGAAGTACTGAAAGTAAAAAAACTGGAAGAGAGGTTTTTAGAAAAGAGAAGGAGCAAATTACATGGAAATACATGGAATCTGTGAGGAAAATACTTGCAGAACAATGTTCAGGAGGAGTAAGGGTCAAGAGAAGGCAGATATTGACTGATTTCTGCAACATCTGGTTGAAGGTCGGTTGTTATAAAGAAAACGTAATGTGTGTAAATGAAAAAGAAATATTAATGTTTATTTTCTGATCAATTCATGTATGTGTGTCTGTGTCTTAAATGATATTTTAATAGAGGTATTTAAAAAAAAAAACTCTTCATCCAAGCCAAATGCTTCTGTTTCAGCACAGGACATATCACTTAACACACTATCTCTCTCTCTCCTTTCCACTTCTCTTCTGCCCTCTCAGAATTACTGAAGACTGACCCACTTTAGATACTAAGTATTGTACATTACATCCTGCTTGTTCAATGTACACATACAGTTTTACTATGTAACTAATTTGAAGTACTCTGTTATTGCTTACATTTCTGCCTTTTTTGTTTGCAAAATGTTTTATATTTCACCCAGGCTAAGCCTGAAATTGGTCAATATTGATCAGCGCACTACCCAAAACTATATAAATTTTATATATATTTTGTAATCTTGGGGTAGTTAAACAGTCACCAAATTATTACCTCTCTTAATGTATTCATCTTACTTATCTTGTTCACTTTTAACTAGACCAGTTAAAATTCTAATGAAGTTAAAAGGCAGAAGCTCTGTTTACTATCTTTAGTCCTTGGAGCTTGTGGTACGCTGTGTATTATTTATTTCTCGTTACTGGCAGAATCATAGCTGGCTATGATGTTAGACATGTCTGTTTGGACTTTCATTTAGCTCAGTCCCTCCACTGCCACGGAGAACATCTGCCTTATGATCATAAATGATATATATCTGAACTGAGGATGACATATTATGGATATCTCCTGGCTTAGTGACAAATCCACATTAAAGTTTAAAGATTTTACAGCAGCTATAAAGTAATTTATATACAGATTTAATAAAATAGTTTAATAAACAATGAATCCACATTTCAAACACCATTTTCACTTCTCTTATAAAAGACTATGTTATGTACTGACAAAAATCTTAGTAGCCACATCAGATTATTGTGGGAGTAATATGTGGATTCAAGCCCATGGCACTGAAATGGCACTTGACAGATAGCCTGCATCACTACATTGGCATTATCTGGACAACCATTGTGGATCTACTGGCACTCATGCAGCCAAAGTGACTCCAGTGGCATATGATGGACAGCTTAAGTAACTCCAATAGCACTCACTGAATAGCATGTATCATGGCATGCAGCCAGCTCAAATAACATCAGTGCCACTTTTTGGACACATCATATGACTACAGTGGTACACACTGGACAGCCTATATCATTCTGCAAGCATTTGCTGGACAGCCCATGTGGCTACAGTGGAACAATTTGGATAGTCAAAGTGGTTCCAGTGGTACTTGTTGGCTGGCTCTTGCTCTGACAGAGGGATTCAGAAAACTGCCCTGAACTGATGAAAACATTACTTGTATCAAGTCTAGCTGAAGACAGATGCAATCTGGACGTCAGTGATACTAAACTCGAAACCAGTGGCAGAAATGTTATTGGGAATTTCTCTGAAGAAGAAATTTTGCTAATCTGAAGTCTATGCTACTGGTAAATCAGTCTTTATCTACACACACTGGATATGGATGTCTGAAGTACTGGAGTGGCAGAAAGTTGCATAATGATATGCCTTTGGTCATTTATTTTTCTGTTAGATTTACCACTTTAAGTTGACCTCAAACCATACTCGGGGATGGTCAAAACTTTCATCTGCAAGTTATCAGAAAAAGTAGGTTTTTATTTTTTAAAAGGATGAAATACTGACAAGAGAGCAGCTTTTAATTTGTAAGTGGATTTCAAGTAACACGAATTTAGTCCCAAAAATGTGATGCCATTTGAATTTGTGATACAGAAAGCTTAAAATTACTTACCAGCTTTTTGCAGGTAGCAGTGATGTGATATGACATTCCTCTCAAGTGTGACCTTTTAAATTCCTAAAAAAGATTTCATCCTGATACAAGCAGCTGATCTGTGGCAGTTTGAAGAACTTGGAGCTGACAGCAACTCCTTGTGGTTTTCAGCACATTGACTAATAACCTGCTATGAAAGAGGAATGGAGGAGGACTGCAGTATACTGGCAGCTCAGAGTTCAAGAAATAAACAAATCTACGTACTTTAAAGATGATATCAGCCTTTGACAGCAAATTTAACTAACAGCAAGGTGCTTAACCCATGTTGCTAATAATTAATTTAAAGTACACTGAACATGACCTGTATCCTCAACACAAAAAATAAGTGTCTCATTCAGGCATTCTTGCTTCAAAATGTTGTAATTCAGTGGCAGCTGTTCTTAGAAAACAAGTCAGCAGGAAACAATGAGTGTGCAGAATGTGTCAGAGCAGCTGAGCTGGTAGCAATGTCTCACCTATGAGATGGAACAGTAATGACCATTTGCTCCTTTAGAAGCCGAAGTACAGACATTAACACATAATGATCACTGAGACCTTCATTACACTACTTGGTAGGGCTGAGCAAAGAGTAGAGCTGCTGAGCTATGGACAGCTTCATCAGTGTAGCTGAAACATGACATATATTCCAAAAGTTACAAGGTCAGCACATTCTGGAGACCTCAAGGTCTAGAGATGTGTTTCGTAGTTTAAAACACCACCCCTAGACTGAACAGCGGGTAAACAGCTAGCACTCTTGCACCACAGGCTGATACTGAGGAGATGTGTGGCTAAGGTGATGTTAGGGGATTAAGGCACTGATTCATCTGGGGTTATTACTGGATCAATGCACTGAATTCCTACCACTGAGGTCTCCGAATTAAATGGGAAGGGGTCTGTCTCTGCAACAAAAACAGAAGCACAGTTGTTTCCCGAATTTTCATGAGAGTCTTGGTGCTCTTGGATCACACACGACTCTAGATTGCCTGAGCATTATTTATAAGAGAGGGTTTGGGGAATTTCACTATTGGGCTGTCAGATGACAAGCTACACCATATTTAAGATATGAAAAGTCAGTAGCACAACAGTAATGTCAGACTGAAAATCCTGCTGACAAAGAAAAGAGGTGATATATACAGATTAAGGTAGTGGAGGGGCACCAGAGTGAGATGGTTGCTGCATCATTGTTAACAGGGAAAAAGGTTCACAGAAAAACACAATGTGTCATGCTCAATATTTACAAACAAAGCAATTTTTTGAAGTGTGTCTTGGCATACAGCTTACACAATACCTCTGCCCAGCTCCATTAGATTTATTGTATTTTAAATCACTTGTACAGCACCCTGTTTCTTTTTTATCATAGCATTTTACAATGGCTTCTGTGCCAACTTTCCTTGAGACACTTGTGAGTGCAGAAGTGAAGCATTCTACCATGTGTCCATGACAAATGTCATCCAGAAAGGTTTCTGATCTGTCTTCAACACAGTTTTTATTAATGCTTCTCTACTGAAGGCAGCAGTAAAACATCAAGGTAAGTGACTGTAAAGTAGGGATACATATTGACTGAGTCATCAGTTCCTTCACAAACACTGTTCCTAAATAATGGGAACATCAGTCATTACCGCTGGCCAAAATCCGGTCACACTAAACACCAGACTCTCAGCTAAACTCATGCATTCATGCCACAAGCAGAAAGCTGACATTTTAACTGGCAATGATGCCACTATACTATGGAGCCAGCTAGTACCCTGTTAATATTTGACTGACTACCTATAATGATCTTTGTATTTTTAACCATACAATATCTGCTATAAAAACAATGTCATATACAAAATAATTAAATGTTCATTCCCAAAAATCTTAGAGCTTTCATAACTTGAATGCAAAACTTTGCAACATTTCTGAACAAGCTGAAGCGCAAACAATGCAAAAGCAGATGAATTAATGTAATAGTTTAATAAAAGTTTTTTAAGCCCCCAGGCATGAATTTAGATGTCCTTTAAAAGTCTTGCTATATTCAGAGACTAAAACTGCTGGTTTTACACAAATGAACAAAAATAATTCAAATATCAAACCTCCCCCCATGCAATTCTTTTCTTCCATTGCAGTCATACTGCCGACATACAAAAACAAGGATTAGTCACTGAAGCAAACCTTTCAATCCAAGCCCTACAACATTCCTTTTAAAGATGAGACGTGGGTGAGCGTGGGACTTATTAATTACTTTAGTGCTCCTTGACAGGCTGATTGAATTACCATTAGATGCTGCCACTGTGCCTTGCATAGTACTCAAAGAATTCAACTGTTGCATCACTTGGCAGAATGTATTCAGTACCCCCCCCCCGAACAAAAAATCCTATCTATTAACTACCTGTATAGAAAAAATGGCTATCCATTTATGATTGAAATCAATTCTAAGAATTACAAAAACAGTTTCCAATTTTTTTACTTAAATATATTAAAGCAACAGTATAACAGAAAGGAAAGGAGAAAAAAAAAACATTTTCCATTTTTTTTAAACATTAATTTTTCTTGTCATTCTTTAGTGTTATTCTTGCTGTAATGATTGTTTTCATTTTCACAAAATCTGCACACGTTATATAACAAATTTATTCTTCTGTCAGTATGGCATCTGCAGTCAGGTAAGAGAACAGTTATGTAGATTTTGAGTGTTTGGATCCAAAGAAGAAACAAAACATACGTAGCTTTGCATATCACAGATACCACTAAGAATATAGGGGCATTATGATCATGATAGACATGACTAGCTTTGTTGCAGGGTGCTATAAAATGCAGGGAGCAAAGTTCCAGACTACAACATTGTGCATGCCATAAATAGTTATATGAAAGGTGGATGAACATGATGTCCTTCAAGAATGCAACTGCAGTCCTAACATATGGGTTGTTCTGCCTCAGGCAGCCCTTCGGTCGGCCGGATTCCAAAGTCTGGGTCCGGCGTCGGCCGATGTCGCCTACTCCCCGACGTCAGAGCAGCTGGGGTATAAAGGCATCCGCCTACGCCATCTTCTCCAGTCTTTCTTGCCGCGCGGTGCCCGAAGCAGAAGCAGTTCGCAAGTGCCGGTCGGTCAGCTCCTGTGTTTTCAGTTACCGAAGTCATCAAAAAGCTAAGTACCCCGTTGGGGAACATTTTTCTTGCCTCAGCCGATGTCAGAAAAAATTGAAAAAGTTAATAATTGTTTGTCTTGTGGTAAACAAATACCTCATAAGGACTTCCATTCTTACTGCCTTCCCTGCCTGGGCCCAGACCACGACGTCTCGGCCTGTGCTGCCTGTGCTTGCTTTAATAAGCGCACACTCAGGCGCCGGGCAGAATTTGCCAAAGACTTTTTTGGCGAAAATTACGCTTATATCATGCCGTCGGAACAACCGACAGCACATATTTCCAAAAAACGCAAGGACCGGGACCGACATCCTCGGCCCGCGTCATCCACCGATACCACGCCTAAGCCTTCCGCGAGTGCATCGGTCTCTTCGGAGGCGGTAATTCCACCACTCCAGGCTGACGACACCGCTTTACCGCGTACTTCGGTCCCGGAGGTTTCCCTGGTGCCGGTTGTTGATTTTCCTCCCGAAACCGAAGCTCAGGATTTACCTGACACCATACCAGTGGATAAAGTTACTCCTGCACGTGGGGCAGCTAGGCCTCCAGTCTCCATGTCCATCAAGGCCTTCACACGTGCTAAGGCTGCCAGCCAGGCTAAGGCCCATCCTCCTAAAACTTTTTCCCAGGGCCCCTCTTCTGATAAACAGATCATGACCCTAGCTGCAGATCTAATCTCTCTAATCAGAGGTTCTCAGTCACATCCAGAAAGAGGTTCTCAGCCTCCTGCAGATAAAAGGCCTAGGACTGAGCAGACAGATACCCTCTCTTCGGATGAAGCCTCTAGGGATTCAGAGCACTCAGATACCCAGGAAGAATCCTTCCAGGCCTACGAGGACTCTGATGCTGAGGAATCAATTCCTTCTGCCTCTCCTCCAGAGGATATTTCTTTCGGAGAAGTTCTCCACTCTATGAGAGAACATTTTCAGTGGCAGGGTCAAGAATTTTCTGACTCCAGGAAAAGGCTACGTACCTTCCTTAAGTTACCCCAGCACAGGCCTTTAGCTATACCACCAGTGTTAGATGTATTGGATGATGTGTACTCAGACTCCAGTGCTTCCCCTGATTCTCTCCCTCCTGCTCCTGTCAAGCCAGACAGATATTACAGGGTTCCTGAAACTCATAAACCTCTCTTTAAGGCCCACTCTGTGGATCTAGAAACTATTTCTCAGGGGCCCAAAGGAGTGGCTACTTCCTCGGCCAAAAACCCTTTGCCCGCAGACAGGGAATCAAGGTCCCTGGAGAGATGGGGCAAAAAAGTTTATACCTCTTCCACCCTTGCCATGAGGTCACTTAACTGTCTTTTTCATATGTTTCAGTACCAGGATTACTTAATGGATGATTTGCAGAAAAAGTTAGCCTCTCCTGAGCCTATAGATAGAAAGGCATTGCAGGATTTGGTTCATAACACTCAGCAGGTTAGCAATCATTTTCTTCAGTGTGGTTATGATGCATTGGAAGCTTCATGTAGGGCAGCTATGACAGGGGCCGTTATACGTAGACATGCTTGGCTGAAAGAACAGCCACTGCCAGACCATGTTAAAGTAAAGCTCCTAGATGCACCTCTGGAAAAACAGAAGCTTTTTGGTGCTAATGCACAGGATGTGTTGAAGTCTATTGAGGAAAAGGCTAAATCAGTACAGACAGTCAAGGATTTCCTCCAGGTTCAGCCACCCAGATTCAGCAGAAATTGGCCTTCAAAGAATTGGTCCTTTCCAGACACTGACAAGTTTCAAAGGGGAAAAAATAGGCATGCTCGAGGTAGAGGGCAATACCGAGGCTCCTACAGGGGCCGCCAATGGCAACTGCCAAATCAGAGAAGTGGCGCAGGGAGTTCAGCTGCACCACAGGGACAATCACAATGACTTGACTTTCACTCCACTGACCAAGGCTCAAAGAGAAGCACCTCTAGGCGGAAAATTATCCTTATTCTCAAAGAACTGGCACATTTTAACCAAGGACAAATGTATTCTGGACATAGTAGACAAAGGTTACAGGTTCCACTTCCATACCTTACCAACGCGACAAGGCATGCCAAATCTGCCACAAAATCAAAGGGCAGAGGCACTCATACAAGTTTCAAAGCTGTTACAAATAAAAGCAATAGAAAAGGTTCCTCCTCAGGAACAAGGCCAGGGATTATATTCAAGACTGTTCCTTGTTCCAAGAAAAGAAAAGCAATGGAGACCTATACTGGACTTGTCCGCTCTAAACACTTTTCTCATTGTGCCAAAATTCAAAATGCTGACTTTACAGCAACTCCTTCCATGTTGGGCAAGGGGTCTTGGCTGGTTACTCTGGACCTCAAGGAGGCATACCTGCATGTCCCAATCAGACACAGTTGCAGAAGATACCTCAGATTTCTTGCAGGGTCAGAGCATTATCAATTCTCAGCATTGCCATTTGGCTTATCTACTGCGCCCAGAGTATTCACGAAATGCCTGGCATCAGTTGTTGCACATTGCAGGCTCCAGGGGATTCAAATATACCCTTACCTGGACGACTGCCTTATACAAGCAGACAGCAAACAAACCTTGATAAGAAACTTGGACTATGTCATTCAATTACTACAGGCTTTGGGATACACAGTCAACATTCAAAAATCAAGACTACTGCCATCCCAACAGATTATTTTTCTAGGAGCCAAATTGGACACACAATCACAAATGGCTTTCCTCACAGAGGAGAAACAAGAACATTTACCAGATTACTTCAAAAGCCTAGCAAAGCTCACCCAGCTGACCGCAAGGAAAATCCTGCAGGCCCTGGGGTTCATGGCATCTTGCATTCTTCTGGTACCTCTGGCAAGACTACACATGAGAAAGCTACAATGGTACCTAAAAAGCTTATGGTCTCAACACAGCCACAATCTAGAAGACGTAATACCACTCATTCCATGCCTGCAAAGGGAATTTTTGTGGTGGGCTCAAGCAAGTCATTTAAACAAAAGGCATGTCTTTCAACAAACCTCTAGCAAGTCAAACCATTACAACAGATGCCTCAGATCATGGATGGGGGGTGCACATGGAGGGCAGATGCATTCAAGGGCAATGGACTCCCAGGGAAATGCATCTGCACATAAATCAAAAAGATGTTGGCAGTGATACATGCAACTGAGGCCTTCGGGAAATCCCTTCAACAAGGTCATCTGCTAATAAGGACAGACAACACCACTGTCATGTGGTATATAAACAAGCAGGGAGGCACTCACTCTTACCCCCTCTGCAGACTAACAATGACTCTTTGGGAAAAGTCCCTGAATCTGAACATCCACTTGCAATCCCAGTTTGTTCCAGGCAAGGACAATGTTCTGGCGGACAGGCTAAACAGAAATTTTTTGGATCCGCATGAATGGATGCTGCATCCACACATTTTCTCACAAATAACAAGTGCATGGGGAAGACCGGACATAGATCTCTTTGCTTCTCACCTCAGTCATCATCTGGAGAAGTTCTGTTCAAGGACGCACCATCCTCTATCCTGGAGAACGGATGCTCCCTCCTTCAGCTGGAATTCCCTAACAATTTATGCATTCCCTCCTCTACCATTACTGACCAAGTGTTACTGAAGATCAAAGCAGAGCAACCAAAAGGAATTTTGATAGCTCCAGACTGGCCAAGGCAGCACTGGTATCCATTGCTACTGAGCATAACTCACACCAAACCGTGGCCCTTGCCTCAATGGCCTCTGCTTCTAACTCAGCACAATTACAGGACTGTTCATCAAAACCTGCAAACATTGCAGCTGACAGCTTGGAGGGTTCCACGACTTTCACCCATATCTCTCTTTCCGAAAAAGTACAAGAAATCTTACTGGAAGCGCGCAGACCTTCCACCAGAAAAACCTATTCAGCCAAGTGGAAGAGATTCATCATCTGGAATGCCAACAAGGGTCAGGATGCATCAGTAATGAGCATACCACAGATATTAGAATACTTGGCAGAAATGTTTCATAGTGGGCTCTCATATTCTTCCATAAAAATTCACGCTTCAGCAATCTCAGCAAAATACAACTGTGACCCACCTGTGTTTTCGCATCCCTTGCTAAGACAGTTTCTAAGAGGGATAAAGAATATCAAACCTCCCAGAAAACCACCAGTACCTGCATGGGACCTCAATTTCGTCTTGGAAAAATTAACTCTTCCTCCTTTTGAACCAGCAGCATCTTCAGAAATGCAATTTCTCTCCTGAAAAATGGTTTTCCTGTTGGCAGTTACCTCAGCAAGAAGAGTTTCGGAGATACAGGCCCTCATGGCAGTACCCCCCTTTCTCATTTTTCATCAGGACAGAGTTTCTCTAAGAACCAATCCTTCATTCATGCCAAAAGTGATATCCAGGGTGTCTCTAAATCAAGCAATTCACCTGCCTACCTTCTTTCCCAATCCTCAAAATAGGGGGGAAAGCTGCCGCGCACTTTGGACATACACAGACAATTACGCTACTACTTGGACAGAACTAAGACCACCAGAAAGTCTGACCAGCTGTTTGTAGCTTATGCTGCTGGAGTGCAAGGAAAGGCAATCTCCAAACAAACAATTTCAAAATGGATCGGACATTGCATCAGATTCTGTTACTCTTTCCATGGAAAAGGTGTGCCAGCCAATATTAGGCCACATTCCAACAGAGCTTTAGCCACTTCCACAGCCTTTCTAAGAGGAGTGGCTACAAAGGACATTCTAGAGGCTGCTACATGGAGCTCCGTGCATACATTTACCAAACACTACAACCTGCCTTTATACTCCAGATCCCGAGCAGGCTTTGCTTCGGCAGTCCTGCAGGGCATTTTAGCTACACCATCCCTTTCTTAGATCCTACCTCCCCCAGCTTGGCTATGGTATTCAACCATTATGTTAGGACTGCAGTTGCATTCTTGAAGGACATAGTACAGTTTTGTACCTACCATAAATGTAGATGTCCGATAGATATGCAACTGCAGTCAGGTTTTCCCTCCCTCCTACCCCTCTGCAATTTTCCTTTTGGGTCCATTCCCCCTCTCCTCTATTAGCTGGGGATATCTGTTATGGTGTATCTGTTTATTACTGTGGTGCATGTCTGGAATTTTTTATCCATTTACCAAATTTAGCCTTCTTTGGAGGGCACCTGGCATCTGGGGCAAGAAACACTGAAGAAGATGGCGTCGGTGGATGCCTTTATACCCCAGCTGCTCTGATGTCGGGGAGTAGGCGACATCGGCCGACGCCGGACCCAGACTTTGGAATCCGGCCGACCGAAGGGCTGCCTGAGGCAGGACAACCCATATGTTAGGACTGCAGTTGCATATCTATCGGACATCTACATTTATGGTAGGTACAAAACTGTACTTTCTAGACATAGCCTGGCAAGAGAAAAGACAACACAGGCTAGCGTATTCTGCTAATAAACCAATGAGGTAATTCCACCTCCTAAACCTAACATTAGTGGTTACACTTCAGCCTCCTTTGCAGAAGATATTAGTTTAAGGTAGCACTTACATAATACAACCTTTACAATGCAGCATGTTATAAGTACCTTTAATCAAGCACATACTAAGATTCTCCATGACTCTACTCTCCCAAATGTAGAGAACACCTCTGTATCTCTATCTAAAAAACAAATTGTGTCTCTCTCACTCTCTCTGTCAGGGCCATCATTCTGCTGGACTCCCTTACCTACACATTTCTACACGAGTCATACTACCTGCTGTTATGATGTAAACTGAAACCATAATCTACTGGGTACTATCTAAGAAATCATGAAGCTATAATATTTACCAGATACCCCTACCATCTATCTATTGGTAAAACATCTATTTATTCCCAAAATTACCCCCAAAAGTACCCCGATCAACTGGAACACCCTTCCACAGGAGTTTAGGAAAAGAAGCAAACTTTGCTGCCAGGGAAAAAGTTGAGCTCATTTACAGAGACCAGTTAGCCAGCAGAAATGTTTATTTCAAGAGGATGGCATATGTGTGGGTCACATGACCTGAGCTATAGAAGCATCATTGGGCATGCGCAAGGATCAAGAGCATATCTTACAGAAAACCTTAATCTTCCTGAAGGGTGATGGCACCACTGCCAGCATGATCATGTCTAGGGCAGCAAATGAGCTACAAGGCTTATGCCTGCGGGAACAAAAAGGCAGCATGATTGCCTGTCAGAAGGGGACAGCAGCAAAAAAAAAAATCAACAGAATGAAAGAAGGCTGCAGTAACAGTGTCAGCGAGAAAAACAGAACAAAACAATCTCTGAAGTAAATTATGAAAATAACATGCATAGTTCTTGAAAACCTATCATACCATACCACCTGATGAGGAAGAAAGCAGCTTTGTGAAGTTATTCTCAGAGGTAACGTTAACAGGTTGGTGGAGAAAGAATCAAAGGTTAGGGACAAGATGGAGGAAAATTATGATGCAGGTTTCCCTAAAAGTGCCTAAATCAGCAGAAATCAACACTTGGAAAAATACCACAATAAAATTCAACTCGAAGACAGGATACAGAACAAAAAATGCAATAAAAACAATTATATATTTCTTAGCTGGAACCATGTTATAAACGGGACACAAATAAATTCAGATGTTTATTTTGTTTTTTAGTGCTTTTATCTGAAAAACAACAAACAAACAAATCTATACAACACAGATCCTAACTTATAAATTACATGATAAATGTCATGTGATTAATACAAAACAAACATTAAACATTTTCTTAAATGGCTTAATTTTAAAGCACTTTTCAAACCAATATAATAATTTATTCCAGAGTGATAATCAGAATTGAATTATAGTTGCCACACAAGTTCTTTTTCGTCAAGTAGTACTTCAAAATCATCATCACTTTTCTTAAAATTCACACTGCTTAACACTGAAAAGACCAGTTTCTTGCCCCATAGTCTTACAATGGCCATGCCCATTCACTTCCATCACTGCGGTGGGAATTGCGTATAGAGCATCATCATCCAGGCAGCTTGGATTTTTTTTGTTTCCTTTTTTCCTAGATGGCTTCCAGCTATTGGCCTCCACTGACTGGACTGGTCCACTTGCTCCGGTTCAGGCGAGAACTGGTTATGGGAGGTTATCATCCAGGCAGTCATCAGAGTTTTCTGCTTAGCTCTAACTCCACATCCCCTTGCAGAACCATAACTAGGGTGGGGTGAAGGGTGTAACTGCCCAGGTTACAAGTTGGGGCAGCACAGTGAGGTGCTCACGGGCATGACTGCAGTACCAACATTCATTCACGACGCTGTTAGGATACTGCATCTTCATTAATGTCTTTTTATTTACTTATTTATTTTTGGTCTTCATGTTTGGGTTAAGGGGTTACCAGTCTGGATAACTGCCAAGGGCACCAGATGACCTAGCTACGGCTCTGTCCCCATGACAGCACTATAGTCACATCCCACAACATTTCTGATCTGATCAGTGTCTATACAATTTCTGGATGATGCACAGAACCTGGCTAATGGGTGTACCACTGCTTAGTGAGGCATGCAGATCTGCAGCCTTCTGTGTCTCCAAGCCTCCACTGAGAATCAGCAGTGCAGTAGACTAGCCTGTCTTCCTTCCCTTCAGGTGAGTCTACAGTGACTACTTACACCCACTGTCTCTGTGTAGCTCCTCCAGGGTCCAGATCACTAACTGCTGCTGGGTCATCTGGATCACAGTCAAGCCTCTATTTCTCCATGTCACAGAACTTGCAGCCACATGGGATTTTCGAGTTTCTAACCTCACCCCTGGCAATGTGTTTTCATGATTTTTTTAATTTCTCCAAATCTTTTGGGTTTCTAATACCATGGTGGGAACGGACCCCATTCCTAAGTCAAACTACAATTAAAGTTCATGAAATTAAAAATTGTTTCAATCTTTCATGTCAGCCAAACGTGCTCTTCACAGCACCCGAAATGTACCCAGTAATGAGTTCTTCTGCAGTTTGTACAGGGTTACATGCATTTGTAACATATCTAAATATGATTATAGATTCTTTTTTTTATAAGACCCATTGCGCCTACTACTACTGGAATTATCTTTCTTCCACATTGCTCTCGTTTCTGGCTGCAGATCCTGATATTTTATGAATTTGTGTCTCTCTGTATGCAACACACTGTAGTCACTAGGTGTGGCAATTTCAATGATCAGCCCTACTTTTGTCTTCTTTTCATGGACTACTGTAGCGGCTTTATAGAATCTGTTTTTTGAACTGTTGGTAATGGGTGATCCCATGTGATGTAAACTTCCATCATTTTCTGTGATGCTTTGTGGCTCATGTTTCCAGTGTTTTTCAGCCACTTCAGTACCATAATGTTTGCACAATCTCCAGTGCAACAGTCTTACCAAATTAATATGCCTTTCAGTATACAGTCCTTCTGCCATTAGTATGTTACAACCAGCAATGAGGTGTGGGACTGTTTCCAGATCAGTTTTACAAAACCTACACTTGCCTGTTTCTCCCACATGTTCAATGGACTTTGTAAACAGAGTGTACATAGCCCACTATCTTGTGCTGCCAATATTAACCTTTCATCTCTTGGTTTGAATTTGCCACTCCTTAACCATTCCTGCGTTTGTTCCTAATCATCATGAGGTTCTTCCAGAAGTTTTCTATACTTGCAACTATATTTATGCATTTTCCACATTTCTTGCCTTCTCATCTGGTCCTTCACCTTATATTCTTTCTTTTGTTTTTTTAGCACATTTAGTTGCTGCCTGATTATTTATCTACTTCTAGTTTGAATTCCATTCCTGCTTGACGCCGATATACTTCTGCTAGATTAAGCATAGAAGTCATCTTAGATTTATTCTCCTCATGTTTCAAAACTTTCACTACGTTTGGGTCTTGTGAGGTCAGCAGATATGTATGGAGTCCCACAACTGCAGATCTATACACGTAATCCCTCCTTCGGAAAAGGAAATATATTATCTTGGTATGCACTGATTTTTATAAATCATTTGGTGAGCATGAAGCATTCTTCTTGCTTTCCTATCTAATCCAGCCAACATGTTTTGGGGCCAGTCAATCACTCCAAAACTGTAAGTTAGGACAGGAAGAGCAAATTGGTTTATAGCTTGGATTTTGTTCCTAGATGTCAATGCTGTTTTCAAGATTAATTTAAATCTTCTAAAGTATTCCTTACTAAGTTTTATTCGCATTTGTTCATGTTTTATTGTTGATCCTTCATCAATTCCCAAATATTTATACACTCCCACTTGCTCAAGTTCTTTTGTATCACATTCTTGTCCCAAACTGATGTTTTTCTGGTGCTGCAGTGTGTGTGTGTGTGTGTGTGTGTGTGTGTGTGTGTGTGTGTGTGTGTGTGTGTGTGTGTGTGTGTGTGTATGTGTGTGTGTGTGTGTGTGTGTGTGTGTCTGTGTGAGTCTGTGTGTGAGATAGCAGATGTGAGGGCTTGCTATGCCTTTCTCTCTTCTTGCCCACTCTCCTACACATGCTCAGTGAAAGCTAAGAAGCGACTGCAATAAGGAAAAGCTAAGCACACATCCCCACCCACATGCTGCATACCATACATCGATCTCCAGCAGGAGTCAGTTCTGAGCAAGCCAGACTAACGCCATACCGCTTAGGATGGGCAATTCCCTCCCATCCTCTCTAGGTATCTGGGTTTCTGCCAAGATTTTACTACACTGTGCCATGCAGCCAGGAGATTAGCCATCACTTTTGATCATTACTAACTGGACATTGCGGTGGTGGTGCTGCGGTAGCGTTGTCGCCTCACATTAAGACGTTGTCCCGTTTGATTCTCAGCTAGAGCGTCTTCTCTGTGGAGACATGCATGCGTGAATGGGCGTACCTTCGTTGAAGGTTGTGCGTCAGGGCTGGCAATTTGGCACATAAAAACTACTGCCAATCATTAGCGGACCGGAGTTCTGCTGTGGCGACCCCTAACCGGGAAAAGCCGAAAGACACAACAACAACAACTAACTGGACATTACATGTATTATAAGGAACAACACATCTTTTAAAACATTTGAGATGAGCAGTTTTACTGCTACACTTAGATTTCCCAATATTAAATATAACAGTTTGGATTTTTTTATTTCAACGACGGACCCTTTATGTATGCACATAATCATGTATAACCATTCATTTTCAATTACCATTTTTTACATCTCTGGATTGAGGGAAGATAGACTCTATCCCAGCAAGTGAGCATAAAACAGGAAACAATGCTATATGGGATACCACTACCACTATATCACAGGACACACACAAACAACAAACACATTGAGCATGTTTTTTTCAATTAGAGTCAATATTACTGAAATAATTTTGATTTTAAAATAGTACCAAAAGACAGTAATAACTAATATCAAATGTACTGTACAGGTATACTATTGATATAAGATATTATTTGTTAGTTTTATTAAATATTGTAGGGGTTGGGGGCATGCACTTTACTAGTTCTGTAAACGGAAGTAACTTAGAGTGGATTTAGACTGCGGGACTTTCACTAGTTTTCACATCATGGTTTGATTCCATCAAAGCCCATTTTCCTACTGTGTGACTCTGAGAAAGTCACATAACCAGACCTTGCTTCCAAGGTTGCCCTGAAAACAGACTTCATTTGTCCAGTTAACAAATGATTATTTATTTTTATTTATCATGACTCTTGTAGTGGAAGTGAAGGGAGAGTACATATGCATTATGCTAAAAATGAAATGGAAAAGCCATCTCATGCAAGTTTATATTCATATATGTTTATATATGCACTCACATACATGCATGCATGCATGCATACACATACACACACACACACACACACACACACACACACACACACACACACACACACACACACACACACACACACACACATGTAACTAGGCAAACTAATCAGCAGTCTTGCTACTGTCATTTCTGTAAACTCAACCTCAGGTCACATAGCTGTCAGTCTGTCACAGTTCAGTGTTTTATCATATCTTCAGCTTGGCAGCCTGGGTTCATGTTTTCCCACTTTTCAAGGATAGAGGCAGGGAATGCCAGCATGCCAAGGGAGGAGAGGAAGTGGAGAAGAATTTACTATGAGCTTTGACTGAGGGAGGGGATACACTGTAAAATAAATGATGTGACAAGAATGTCAGCAAGTGCATTTCTTTTCTTTAATGCAGCTACAACTCAAGTGGTGAATATATATCTTCCTAAAAGTTTGCAGGAGAAGATGGCTAGTATAATTTCAGTTTCAACATATTGTTTCTGTACATCAAATGCCTGTTACCAGAGAGTAAGGAATTTCCATTCTGACAAAATGTTGTACAAACGGACTTTCCACAGAATATTATAGTCATTTCATGCAAAGACAATTTATGAAGTATAGTGAAGAATTCCTTAAATGTATCGCAGTGAGAGGGCCATCTGACAATGTGAGGTATCGCCAGCTATGCCAGGAAAAGAACGGCAGTGGATGAGTAACATATGCCAGCACAGTTGGTGGAATTTTGTAAAGAATTACGTGCCATTTATATATCAAAAAGATTTGTACAGATGCTTGTGTTGAAAAATGTATTTGTAAAGATGCTTGTGTTAATGTACTAACGGTGTGCCCTGCTGCACAGAAAAAGAAATATACATGCATTACTGTAACTGTTTAAATGTATATGTTTTAACAGATGATACTGGAAGAGAAGAGATTAATATCAAACTTTTAAAATAGTTTGAAATTAAATTACCTGGGTTAGGCCATAAAAATTGTATCTTACAGTTCTCAATGCAGCCACAGGCACAAAGTCTGTACTAGGAAGTGTCCTGCATTGTCATTGGGGTGAACTAACTGCTACTCTGGAAGGTTGGAGGTTTGACATTGTTTTATGACTTCCAGGAGCTGCAGCAGATCTTAGCAAGGCTCTTTGTGTGTGTGTGTGTGTGTGTGTGTGTGTGTGTGTGTGTGTGTGTGTGTGTGTGTGTGTGTGTGTGTGTGTGTGTGTGTATTATTGATATGTATGTGCTAAATCCTGACAGCTTCTAGCAAAGGGAGAAGCATATGAACTAGAAGACAGATGACCAGATGTATGTGATGTCATTCTGTAGGTGAGACAGAAGTCTCAAAGCAGTCTGTTTTTGTAAACTGACAAAGAAGGATCCCTCATCTACTTCATTTTGCCTTGCTCTAGTAAGTGATCAGGGAATAGTAATTCTTTAGATCAGTCAGGAAAATATAGTGAGATCAGTTAAGTACTGTTTTTCTGGGTGGCCGCGGTGGTGCAGTGGTTAGCATTGCCGCCTTACAGCAAGAGGTTCTCTGCTTCGATCCTCGGCTGGGGTACCTTCTGTGCGGAGTCTGCATGTCCTCCCTGTGGTCGTGTGGGTTTCCTCCGGGTGCTCCGGTTTGCTCCCACATCCCAAAGACATGCTGTAGGTGGATTGGACACTCTAAATTGGCCCTAGGTGTGAGTGCGCGCGCGCATGTGTGTGTGTGTGTGTGTGTGTGTGTGTGTGTGTGTGTGTGTGTGTGTGTGTGTGTGTGTGTGTGTACCTTCTGTGGAAGGTTGGGTGCCGGGCTGGCAACTCGGCATCATAAAACTCCACTGCCAATCATGAGCAGACAGGTGGTCCGCTGTGGCAGCCCCTAACCGGGAAAAGCCAAAAGAAGAAGAAGTTAAGTACCACTTTTCTGTATCTGTGTGAATCTATTCATCTGTGTTATTTTAATATTTCCTCCTGAAACTCTGGTGTTTTTTGTAAATAGATATTTAGTATTTCCATGTTCTTTTATTAATTATTATTAAATATATTTAAACTTTTCATTGTGGCTGGCATTTTAGAGAATATTTTAATCTCTGAGAATACTTTATATATATATATATATATATATATATATATATATATATATATATATTTGGTGACAGCTCTGGCCACTCCTGAAAGCCTCACCACATTGGACAAACACTATTATTTGTATTAATATTAATTCACTGAGTATAATTGGGTACCCTTGCAAGATTTAGAGTAGCTGTCTTTAGGGTGCTTGGTGGCAGTGTAAATACCTTATAGTCTGGGCAGAAGGATAAATCTGTGCCAGCCTTTCCAAGGTGTAGGTGTGTGTGTGTGTGTGTGTGTGTGTGTGTGTGTGTGTGTGTGTGTGTGTGTGTGTGTGTGTGTGTGTGTGTGAGTGTGTGTGTGAAATTCAAATATCAAAGTGTGTGTGTGTCAACTATTTGGAGCAAGGACACAAAACACTGGTTTCACAAAGAAGGTTCTGGAGGACTTGGCTTGGACACTCGGCTGAGGACTGAATCCTATGGCTGTGCCAGTGGGGAGTCTTACTGGGGATCTGGACAGAGGAAGAACCCAGACTCCAGACTGACTGCGTTCCCTGTGCGCTCTTAAGGGAAATTGTGCATGATGCAGAGAACTGCATCTGGAAATACTGGGTGTATCCATTTTTGTTCCAAGTGAACGTCCCTCTCCAGTGCCAGTGGTGTGGATTCAGGCTTCTTGATTATTGGCCCAGAGTGGGGATGTCATACTGATGAGCAGTGGTGTGGATATTACTTGAACTTCTGTAGCCTGTGGGTAGTTGTCACTGAAGCTGAGTATTCTCCGCAGTCACAAGGTAAACATTCAAAGTTTCATTTCACAACAGTTTTGTTATTTTTTTTTTAGTTTACTTTAGTCAGGGAAAGCAGGCAAAGATGTAAGCAGAGGATTAGGGCAAGCTGACAAAGACCCACGTGGCCATGGTGTGCAAAGCCAAAGGGTTGGTGCATGCCAACCTAACTAAAGAGGAAATGATTTCAGTCTTAGTCACAGCTCAGACCAGCAACCAGGAGGATAACTAGTCTGGTGATTGGGATTTGCAGCCCCCAGAAACAGGACAGTTCACCTTTTCCTCAGAGGACTTAAAAACCCATCTGGAGTTAAAGAGACTTGAACTGGAGGCCAAATATTTATAACTAGAATCAGCAGAGAGACTGGCAGGCAAAATAAATGGAATTAGAATCAGCAGAGAGACTGCAGCATTTGTAAACTGAAGAACATGAGAGGCTGTGCATTTGAAGGACAAAGAAAATGAGAAACAGCATCGACATGAGAGGGATGCTGGGTCATGGAGGTCATGGGGAAGGGGATAACTGAACCCCAGAAACAATAATGGTCAGTAAATTTCTTCCGCGATTTACAGAGGTGATAATTTTGATAGTTTTATTCATATATTTGAAAGAGTATGTAAGCAGTGTAATGGTGACCAAGGGCTCTGGGTATGGTTCCTGACCCCCTTACTCCATGGTAAAGCTGTAACTGCTGTTTCTAAATTATCTGATATTGATTGTTTAAACTATGATAAAGCAAAGTGTTTACTTGAATGTTTTAAGTTCACACCTGAAGCTTACAGAAAAAAGTTTTGTCAGCATAGATGCAAGGCAGATGAAAATGTATGTGATCATATTGCTGAGTTAAGCACTTATTTTCATAGGTGGGTGAGTGGGTGTCAGGTCACCATTTTTGAAGGGCTGGCAGACCTTTTTGTGAGGGACAAGTCTTTAGCACTTTGCCTGAGGACATGAGAATCTGGTTGGCAGACCATGAGTGTAACACTGCAGATAAGCTGGGGAAAACGGGGTATCTGTACTTAGCAAGTAGGGCATCACTGCACAGGAGGGGGATACCTGGTGCTTCACATGGATATAAGGGAACCCATGGTGGGCAATCTAAACCACCCCAACAGAGTCCACCAATAACAGGGGAAGCCACTAGTTCAGGTACATGGTCAATATCAAGGGTTAAATGTTTTAAATGTAACCAGTGGAACCACGTATCATATAGATGTCCACGGAACCAAGGTGGGGAACAAAAGTTGGGGAGCCAGCAAATGGGAATGATAGCATGCCAGTGGTAAGTTGTCTGGAGGCATGTAACAAACTATCACCAGAAGTTATACCCTATCTTAGCGGATGGAAAACAACCCACTAGTATAAGAGACACAGCCTCTGACATAACCATTGTGAAGCATGCAGTGGTTAAAGAGGATCAGTACTTGCTTGGGCAGTCCACTCTAGTCAGAGCTTTTGGAGGGACCCCATTCCAAATGCCTTTGGCCAGGGTTCACTTTGACTGGGAGGTTGGAAAAGGAAGGAAGCAACCAAGTAGGTGTGTTTGAGGATATCCCTGCAGATGTCTTGATAGGAAATGCCTTTGATAATGCAGTACCTTGTGTGCATGCAGTTACACGCAGTCAGGCTTGGAGACAGGCATGTGGGTCTGGCAACCTGGGGGAGACCAGACAGACCTCACACCTGAAACGTGTGTTAAAATGCTATATTCATATAAGAAATATTTAAAAATACTTAAAAAAATAATTTAAGTAAGCTCATGTATAGATGTTTTTACCCTGCAATTATAAATGTATTTATATTTATTGCAATATGATCGCATACATATTTATATTTATTGACTGGGATAGTCTGACTGGGACATAAGCCTATTTTCAGCGGAGGCCCAGGGAGAAAAGCTCCACAAACACATTATGACTGCACAGTATTTTACAAGAATTTACAGAAATTACAGTACAATTACAGTATAATATAATAAATGAGAAACAGGGTAATGAATTGTGGGAAGGTACAATATCAGAGAGGAAAAACAATAATTTACAAGATACACACACACACGCGCGCACACACATGCACACACACACATGCACACACACACACACACACACACACACACACACACACACACACACACACACACACATGCACACACACGCACATACGTTTTTTGTTTTGTAAATATTGAAAAAGGATGAAAGATAAGAAAGGAAAAGATCACTAGAGGGGTAGTGTAAGGTTGAAAGAATTAATAAATGGAAAGAAAAATCACTAGTGGGGTAGTTTTAAAGGGGTAAGGGGTTAGAATGAGAGTTAAGGTTAGTGAGATTTACGGTAAGAACAGAGCTGTTTAAAGTAACTTACAGATCAAAAGGAGTTTCCTACTGGTTTTGATGGGTAAATACTGGGCTTAGCTTGAGGAAGGCTCAAGGAGAGTAGGGTGTTTATCTATTTGGGTAGCTGCAGGGGCAGATTTTAGTATTTAGTAGGTAGTTCTTTAGGGTGAATTTAAATTTGTTGAAGCAGCTAATGGTGTTTATGCTGGTTGGAAGTGAGTTCCATAGTTTAGCGACAGTGTATGAGAAAATGTAATAAATGTACGGCATGTGTAACTAAAATCGGGAGCTTTTCTCCTCAGGTCCCTGCTGAAAACGGGTTTTATCTTCAAATATTGATTTCAGACAAAAGTTAATTTCTAATCATCTGAGTTAAGTTCTACATTTTTAGTAGACTCTCTGATATCTTCTGAAAAGCTAGTGGACATAACTGAAAGTTTAAAAGCTTTATTTATCTCTTTAGATGGCTAGATTTTAATTCCCATATGGATCCTGAAGAGACTGCGGCATTCTTGTCAGAAACACAGACGCTATACCTTATTGATCTTCTGCATTTTCTGGAACTTGTGGCTCCACATCATTAAGTAAAACTACTAGCGGGAAAGAGAGGGTTTCTGCTGTTCATGGTTACATCTGCTTCTTCATTGGAGATGCAATGAGAATGACCTCACTCTGCAACCATGCGGCATCACCTATACTTTTTACACATATTCATATAATATACTTTAAAATGAAACTGTTCTCAGTCTGAACAAAACCAGATAATGAAAAACCACAACCAAGTTTTCCTATGGAGAAATAAATATCAGTTAATATAGCTTATTGCTTTGTGTCTTTTGTGGTAGAGGACATTAGCAGAGCACACTCACACAATGAACGGTAAACAAATGATGTGGTTGTTCATGTTTAATCTGATAATAGGCTGACTAGCTGATCAAGCTGGTAAATGAAGTCACCAGGGGAGGGCTGATGTGCTTGCTGTGTTTTTTAACACTTTCCTGGTACATATAGTAGTCAGTAAATATACCACTGCAGTACATTCTGCAGTGTGAAACATTTGCTTATTAACAGCGTCCCACATTGTGATTTTAACTGTGGATCAGACTACCTTAAAAACTGTCTAATACACTCAGCAGCACATGTGACTCTGAATTCCGAGAAAACATTTTCATTGCCAGAAGCAGTATGCATTTTATTAGGGAAGGAAGTAATTAAATATTGCTTTCTGCAGGAAAAACACACTAACTGTTATGTTTCTGTAAATGAAGGGCATATATGAATAGAAAGCTGCTGTACTTCGACTTTCAGACAAAATGAACTGAGCAAGAAGACAGGAATCTGGAAGCTAAAATTAAATTACTTTTTAACAGACTACACATACAGTAGTACTTGTATGTATATGCATATGTAGATGTATACGTACAGGTATGCCTACAGTTTAGGTTTACCTCAGCACAAGCTGCGTGAAAATGATCACATGCTGCAAGGTTTGGGGAGCTAGATTCTCACCTGGCAGTCAATGAGCACAAGGCAGAGAGAAACTAAAAGATACACACACAATCACAACATGCACACCTCTGGAGAGCTTGAAGGAGTTCCAATTCATCTATAGCATGCCTTTGAAAGTAACGTAAAGCTTTCAGCTAAAGTCCTTCATCAGTACATCATACAATTAAAAAAAAATCACAGTTTAAATAACTAGTACAAATAATTACAAGATGTTATACAGACAATACTCAGTTACAGTTAATAAAAACAATAAAGCAATAAAATTTATCTCATCTCAAGCACATTTGCTTGTTTTTGAGAATAGGTTTTAAAGACACCATCATATTTTTGCCTGGGAAACAGTCAGCTTGCAGCCACAAAATCCATTCTTATTCTTTACATTCTTATTTATTATTTAAATCGCCCACCTCTAATGTTTTTAAAAATCATATCCATGACCCTAAAAGTAAAGAAATGATCATAACCACTTTCTTTCTGATGTTGAGTTAAAGAGTTAGTTAATACACCCATTCTCATCATAGATTTATGCTCAATTATTTCCTAACAGATTTTCCGACATAGAAACTGGTACATTTTTACATGTTTCTAAATAAATAATATTGACAGCATTACAAGTTGCTAAAGAGGAACATTCAAAACGCTGGTGTTGGATTTTTTTGCTGAGCATGTATATTGCACAGTGTGTATGGTGTGTGCATGTGTGTGTATATATATATATATATATATACACACACACATATATATATATACATACATATATATATATATCTATATATCTATATATATATACATACATCTATATATATATATATATATATATATATATATATATATATATATATATATATATATATACACACACATATATATATATATATATATATATATATATATATATATATATACACACACACACACACACACACACACACACACACGAACTGCTATCCCTGTATATGTATACATATTCCTATATATGTTGCTACCCTGTAGTATAAGCCATTTCAGTCATTATGACTGCATCTTATCCTTTGGATAAGACATTAAACCAAGGTCTCATCTGCTTGAGACAGTGGTAGCTCATATAAATGTAAAAGATCCCACGTCACCCATCAAAGAGAGTATGGGATGTTCCCCAAAGCCCTGGCCAAATTTCCCTCAGTAGTATAAATACAACCTTGTGACTACCATGAAAAGATGTTTCTAGACTAATGGGACTATACCAGTTAACAAAGAATGGATAGCTAGATAGAGAGAAACAGAATAATTGTTACATTGGATCCCAGTATTTTGCAGCATGTACTCTGCCTTATCAAAATTTCTTGAAACAATAGCTTATTACTAAATACATAGATTTGTTTATTTCACATCAAAGGTTTTCTCTGCAAAAACTGTAAAATGTGGCTTATATAACACACTGACTTTGTTAAGACATTTAGAAAGGTAAATGGACTCCCATTATTTCTACCATCTTTTTATGTTCTCTATGTTTCTATATGTTCTTCTTTACATTTCAAAGTGGCCAGTTTGACATATGGTTTTATGACTGTTTTTGTTTACTGTCATTACATTTACAATTCAAGTTTTTCCTTGTAAAATTATATTAGAGTTTTGAAAACATAAAAATATGTACAACCCTGGAGATATCACAAATGGGGCTATCAAAGTTACAAGTGAGTTAAAGTGTTTGAGTTGGAGGTTCTGCTGAAATATGTCTAAAGCAGCTTCAAAAGCCTATGTAATTTGGGGTAGGAGAACTATTAAAATATTTTCATATGGAAAAATACTCCATATTTTGTGAAAAGATGTTCACTTCTAGTCAACATAATTAGCAAAATCAGTCCTTTAGTTAACTTCATGCTCAATGGTTGCAGAGCTCTCATCCTCCTTCCAAGATATTAATTATTACAGAAAATTGCAAAAGGCATCTTCAGACGTAGTCACAATACCCAATGGACTGGATGGTAAGACAGTTTTAGAACCCACTACCAGTAGCCAAAGTGATCATGGATGCATTCTCCCTTGGATGGAGGTGGGGACATTATGTAGGGAGAATGGTTCAAGGTCTTTGGACAGACAAACTTCACACAGATGTCTTGGAGCAGAAAGCAGTTTTCCTAGTGTTGCAGGAACTTTGGGTCTGACTTCCTCAGGACATATTATCTGTTCAAACAAACATTATGACAGTAGTTTGGTACATCAGCAAGGAAGAAGGATCCAGATTTTATGTCAGGAAGCTAGGAGGGTCTGGCAATGGGCAATAGCCTCCCTGCACTTTCTGACAGCAACATACACACATATCCCAGAGGCACTCACCTGCCTTGCAGACAGGCTGAGCAGAGTGTCCTAATGCTATACAGGTGGTCCCTCAATTCTGTGACAGCCAAAAGGATATTCTGCTGCTGGGGCACGCCCTGCTGTGATCATTTTGCCACTCCACTTAACACCAAATGCATCAGTTATTTTGCCATGATGCCCCATTAGGACAACCGGCCAGGGACATTCAGCCTCAGCAATGACCCTTCAGGCTTCTTTATTCATACTCACCCCTTCCTTTGATGTCCAGATTTCATCAGATAACACTGAAGTACAAGGTAATAGTTATTCTCATAGCCCCCTTTTGGCCCAGACAGATTTGGTTTCCCCTTCTAAGGCTTCACTTGAGCCTCCCTGGTTCCTGAATTCAGTCCCAAATCAGGTATCCCACCACTTTGAGGAGCCTTACCTGGTCCTATACAATATAAAGTTAAATGCTTGGTTTCTCCAGTTCCAGTAATGTGTCTTAGGCTTGCCCGCAAAACATTGATCCTTTCTTAGCACCTATACCATTCTGCTCTTCCTTGCTTCTCTGTTTGATTCAGGCTCTAGCTTCTCTACTTTAAAGGTCCAGTTAGCTGTCATTCTGAACTTTAACACTGGCTTTTAGGAATGTTCTCTAGCCTCTCACAAGCTATGCACCTTGCATAGCTTCAGTATATTTTCTAAAAGGCACCTTTCTATTAAGATCACATATTAGAGATCCAGCTCTACCTTGGGGCCTAAATTTTATCCTAGAGGCTCTCACAAAATAACCCTTCAAACTAGCATATTTGGCAGAGCTTAAACACCTCTCTTGGAGGGCTATTTTTTGTAGCCATCAGAAAGAAGGATTTTCAAACTCCGCATTCTATCCTTCTCTCCTGTTTATTTGATTTTCCTTAAGGACAGGGTAACTCTAATTACAAATTCTTCCTTCATTCCAAAATATGCTTATTAAACAAATATTTAACAGGCCATGCACCTATCAGTCTTCTTTCCAAATTACCGAAACAAAGGAGAGGACTTACTGCACAACTTGGATGTACACAGACAATTTGCATTTCTACCCTCAGAGAACAGAATAAATCATAAAGGATGAGCAGCTTTTCATTGAATTTGTTTATAGGAAACTGGGAGAGAAGATGTCTAAGGTATTACTTTCGAGAAGGTTATCAGACTGCGTCATATTGACCTATACATTTTAAAACAAACTTCTTTCTGCTAGGCCAAGAACTCATTCTATTAGATCCATAACAACTTCTCAGCCTTTTCAGAACTCATTTGCTAGATGATATCTGTGAGGTTGCCAATTTGTCATCCATGTATACCTTTATTAAGTATTAGAAGTTGGATTGTAGTTCTGGGGCTAGAACATCTTTTGGTGCTCCCATTCTGAAGGGTCTCCTATCATAATCCCACAGGGGTTCCATAGCTTTGTATACTGACCCACATGTCACACTGGATGGTCAGAATGAATAGGGCTAGAAAGTTATGTATTTACTGTAATGATACATCCTTTCACTACAGTCTTTCTGATACAACAACCCTCCATCCTTTCCCCCCTTTCATAGATAGGTACTAGGCTATTGGCCCTAGGGCCTATATAAGTCTAGCCAAACGGTACCCTGGCTTTCGCCACCCAAGAAAAATTATTTTCCTGTGCCCATGTCGAGCAGAGCCACAGAAGTGATCCCGGGGTGAATTTCCTATCTCCCATCCGATCATCAAGATTCTTCTTGAAGAGTGCTAATGAGGAGCTTTGTTTGATACAGATAGGTAATTTATTCCAGAGTATGGGAAGTCTGTGTCCAGATGTCCAACAGCTCTGGGTTTGATATAGCTTTGTATGTTAGGCAGAGATCGCCTCTGAGTAGGTGATATGCGATGGAGTAAAGCTGGAGTTTTTTGAGACGGTCTGCATAAGGCATCTGTTTGAGGCCAGTAATCCTCTTTGTGAGGTATTTCTGTGGCCTTTTCAGTTGTTGTAGATGTCTTGTGAGGTACATACCAAAAGGGGTGTTGTACTGGGCGTTGTAATGGGTCTAATGAGTGATGAGTAGAGGGGAATAATGACCTCTTTTTTCCTGGATGAGAAACCTTTTGTGATGAGGTGTTCCACGTAGAAGGATTTCCTGACCACTGTGGCGATATGATTATCAAAGGAGAAACTACTATCCAACTGTGTCCCAAGGTCTCTTATCACACTTTCAGTGTTAATTAGACTACAGCCTATGTGGTAGTTCATGGGTACAGAGTTTTTACCAAAAACAATGCAATTTTTGGCATTGAGCTTGAGGCCATGGCTTTGACACCGGGCATCTGTCCCTTTTGTGCGATGTCCACATCATTAGGAGTTTTGATTATGGATCCTATTTTGCAGTCATCTGTGAACTTCATTAGCCAAAGACCTTCTGTGTTTGGTATCTACTTCTCTGAAGTACAGGCTAACAGGAGGAGACCCAGGACTGAACCCTGTGGTACTCCACTTGTCACTTGTCTGAAGTTGGATTTGGAGTCTGCTACTTTCACAGTGTAGGTTCTGTCAGTGAGCCAGTTGGCAACCCGTCTTGTGACATAGGGATTTATACCTAGTTTAGTGAGTTTATCTATAATTCCAGAGTGGGGGATGGTGTTGAAAGTCATGGTGAGATCTAGATAGGCTGTGTGAACCACCTTACCCTCATCTATGGCTTTGGTGACCACTTCAAAAAAGTCTATCAGGTTTAGGAGACATGATCTGCCTTTTACAAACCCAAACTGGATAGAGTCCAAAGTTTGGAGATTACCAGTGTCATTGTTTATAAGTTCCATGATGATACATTCCATAGCCTTGCAGACCAGGCTCATCAGGCTAATGGGGTGGTGGTTCCCAGGGTCTGTGGTGGCTCCCCCTTTGTGGAGTGGGATAACCATTGCTGTGCGCCATTCAGGGGGCACAAAGCCTGAGGTGAGGCTATGATTGAACATGGTACTTAGGTGGGGTGCCAGTTCGTTCTGTAGTTCATGTAGAATGCAGCCTGGGATGTTGTCAGGTCCCATGGATGCTGTATTCTTGGCTTTGGAGAGTGTGTTTCTTACCTGTGCAGCCATGATTACAGGAACTTTGCATTCTTCCAGTATAGAGATGGGCCCTTTAGGGGATGAGAGGGGGTGTAGCACTGAACCTATCTGTCAGGATGTTGGCAGTATCAGTTGGTTCTGTATATTTAGTGCCATTGTGCTTTAACTCAGAGCAGATCTGAGTGCTGCCATTGAAATTCTTGACATAGCTATAGAATGCTTTGTGGTTATCTTTAGAATCAGTGGTAATTTTGTTTTTGTAACTAGCTTTGGAGGATTTTATGAGGGATCTCAGCGTCTTATTGAGGCTGACCAGGGAGTTCCTCCAATCATGGGATTTTACTCTTTTTTGCAACAGTTTCTTTCTTCTGTTGTAGAGTTTATTTATGGCAGGGGACAACCAGATTGGCTTCCTTTTTTTGGAGGATAACATCTTGGTTCTGGATTGCACAATCCATGAACTCGTTTAAGTGCTTATAAAGTGCATTTGTATAGGATTCAGCAGTCGTACCTCTATTGTCCATCAGCAATGGTGTTGTGAAGTTTGCCAATTCTGTCTTAAGAAGCATGAAGTTGGCTTTGGAGAAATTTTTTACAGTGGTTTCCCTAATGGGCAGTGGGGGTGGGATGTGGATGTCTAGGGTGATTAGCTTGTGGTCGGATCTGACCAACGAGGAATTGACCTCTGGTGTGGAACACTGGTTGCCCATGTTGGTAATGACCAGGTCTAGGATATTGCTGCCCCTGGTGGGGGTGTGGATAAGTTGATCCAAGGCGTTGGAATTTATGAATTCCAGAAAACGTTGAACACAAAAGTTGGTACATGAGTAGTTTTCCCAATTAATGGTGAGGTAGTTGAAATAACCCATTATTAGGGTGTTAGGTTGTAGCCTAATATTTTCCAGTGTATCAAGAAATGAGGAGTGGGAATCCTCGGGCATGGTGGGGGATCTGTAGAAAGCTACAATTTTGATTGCGGTCTTGCCCAGAGTTAGTTGCACTTGGATAATCTCGGATGCATTATGCTGAGCAACTAGCCTGGAGGTGTGGATATCCTTAATGAATATGGACACGCGTCTGCCTTTAGTGTTTCGGTCCAGGTTAGGTGGCTGAAAGGTATGGAATGAATTATAGCCTGGTAATGCAGGGGTGCTCTCTGGAGCCTTGAACCAGGTCTCTGTCACTGCACAGATGTCGATGTTCTCCATTTTAAGGAGTGCCTCGAGTGAGTGCATTTTGAGGTTTAGACTTCTAGCATTGAGTATGTTTATAAGACCTGAAGGATCCGCAGATTGGAGTTCATTGGGTCCAAGGTAGCAAAGATTTGTGGTGTCTATGTCTTAAGGTGTCAAACTAGATCTGCAGTAACTATGGGAGAGAGGTGCATTACGGAAATGGAAATTCTCAAATGGATTTGTGGCTGGAGCACTAATTCATGCATTTGTATTACCATGACTCACTGATTAATTGATTAATTGTCTTAGTGAATTGCATTTAACCTTACACTATCCTCATGATGAATCATTCCCTGGAAGGCTTGCTGCCGAAGTACTAGGAAGCATAGTAAATTTAGATAGTGACAGTTTCTCCAGTCTCTTGTGTGTTTTTTGGCATTGTATTTGTGCTGCCTTGGTGGCGGAGTGCTTTTTATATATTGCAGGCACCCTAATGGTTATGGACATCAGCTGAGTACTACATCCCTGTGTTTCTAAAGGGTAGCCAAACAGTCCACTTATGCTGTGCTGATGAGGCCATAATAAGGTTGAAACATGCATGTCCACAGGTAGTGGGGTTTGACATTATTGACTTGAATTTGTCCATAACAGACTTAACAAGAAAAAAATTCCCATGGTCATTCAGAACTGCCATACAGCTGAAACACCTTTTGTCCTGAAAGGGTAATTTGCATATATCCCATGTGCCTCTAATACAAGAGGTTTAAGGCATCACACAGTGGAAACTCTATCATCAGAACCAGGGACCCAAATCTTCACCAGTAGATAACCTGAACATAATGGAGATAGAAATGCATTATGTAGCATCTCTCCCATTTCTGGAATAAGCTGTCCCAACAGGTTAAGTAGCATAATATATTATCATCTTTAAAACAGAACCCGGATGACTTGATGGGTACCATCAGATTTATGCAGGGACTAATTGGAATAGTACTCCCTGAGAAAGGGAGTACAACCTGAGGGTGGGTATTGACAATGCCTTGAAACTCCTATGATCACAGAAGAAATAAAAAATATTCATGGTGGATCCGATCACACAGCAACTTGTATAGCTCTACTTGGAAAAACAAGGTGACATGTTTCCACCACAGGGTCCTATTGCTGAAATGTGTCATCTGGAAATGACTGTCGAGTGAAACTACAGGTAGCCTGGGTTGGTGAGGGACTGTAGCTAACCTGATACAGAATTTAATTCATAGGAACCGAAAGACAAAGAAGCCAGTGTCAGACTTCATGATGGTTCTAGAAAGAGAAAAAGTAGTTAGATGATTGTAGTCTCTGTGGAAAGAAGAAAGGCAGGGAGTGAGGAACAGAACTGATGCCAGAATGTCAGTGTGAACAGCAGAAGAGGGTAAAGACCAGTTTAGGCTACTGACAATCAGGCAGACAAGATGAAGTATTCATTGGGGAAGAAGTGGCAACATAGGTGGACTTGCTAAGACAAGCCAGCTTGTCTAAGTCTTTGATGAGTACACACAATACATTGGTGCTGCACACCATACTGTGGGTAGCAAGTATCGGTAAGGACAATACAGACATCAGAACTCAAGGTTAATATAGTTTGTAGAGAAAGCCACCTTTTATGAATATTAAGAATATAGTCTACTTGCTTAGCAGGTTTTAGCCCCTGGTCTGGATCATGTGTAAGTATTTGATATGTGCATACATTTCCTGCTGCTGACTCTTAGTTGGGCTAATCCAGCAGGGCCCAGAGCCCTGGAATTAGAGGACAGCCTTAGTCTTGGGTAGTGACGACTTGCACACTTTCAGGTACAGGCTACTGCCTATCTAAGTAGAGGCCAGTGCAAAGTGTGTGTCTTAGGAGCCATACCAATATACCATCATTTGTTCACTACAAGAGAAGCTACCTCCACGGTCCTGCCAAAACTGAAGTCTAAAATGCTGAGGTTAAGAAAAAGTTCTGTGTTCAACCTTTTCCATCTGGCAGGGCTTACTTTTAGGAAGTGAAGCCTACCACAGCAGTGAGCAGTACCCTGCATTTTAGTCCTGATGAGATAATGATGATGATGATAATAATAATAATAATAATAATAATAATAATAATAATAATAATAATACAGTGGTACTTAATCAGTGGAGCTGTAATCGTTTTAAGGCTCTCTGGCAGGTTTAACTGGCCAAATCTGCAGTTAAAACACTGAGCTCATAATTCTTTGAAATGCATTAATCATGTTTCTTAAAATAATATATTAAAGAAATGCAAGGAAAACATTCTCATCCTGCTGTAATGAATGAATGAACACCATTATAGCTATAACTTGCTTTCAGCCAGTCAGGCATAAATGTGTCTCTCATAAAAATAGCTGCAACCTTTACATGGAATTTTAAAATAATGGGAATTATACAATAAATGTAATCAGTAGAACTAACTACTTTATAATTGCATTTTACAGTGCCCTTTTTCTTCTATAATGCAGGGTATATTAGTGACATGCTTTCATCCTCTGTTAGAAGTGTATTTTTAGGTTTGGCATAATTAATTAGCTTTATGATATCATGTTTGCCATCAGGAGGCTCTACTAATTTAGAAGAGGGGCACACTAGATATTACTTGCATTATAATATCTATATGCAGTCTAGGTTTTGCAAAACATAAAAGGGCTGCTGTAACCTCGTGGGTTAATGACGGTTTCAAACCCACAAAAAATACAAATAATCATCTAGGGAAGATACACATTTGAAGGCTCATATCTGTTGCGTCCCCTTGAGAAGAAAGCAAAGACTCATATTGTAACTGGGAGAAGAAGACATTTGTTAACTGGGTTAGTCTGATCAGGCAAGATGCCCTTTTTCAGCAGAGACCTGAGGAGAAAAGCTCCAATTACATAATAATCAATATATTGATTAATACAAAAAAATTAAAGTAGGAGAACAATTGGTCTTTATACCAAGGAAGTAAGAAATACATAAAAAACAAGGAAAAAGAACATATAAGTAAATCCTAGAAACATATTACACTAAATAAGAATGTCAGTGATTTATAACAATTTGTAATATTCAGTGTGACAGTAATTGCAATGTAAAACCTTACGAGGAGATGGGGGCTAGTGGTAGAAGAAGAGGAGGAGATTGACAGAAGGGAAGTTAGATGTGAAGGAACATTGATCAGAAAATAGAGTTAAATACATAGCTGAGGTAGAAAAAAGAGGAGCTGCTTTTGCTGATGCAGTAATAACAAGCACTGGTGCTGTCAAGCACCTGAATGTAGGTCAGTAAAATTCATGCCTGCATTAGTACTCCTCCTGTTTGTGCTGGAATGTGCATTATAGATTATGCAAGCAGCAGGCACAACGAACAGCAAGATTGCCTAGCCTTCGGATATTTTTTCTTGCAATTCATTATTTCTTCACCAGAGTTATTTGAAGTTCATAGTTCTCTTCCAGCACTGTTTCATACTGTGTTGAAGTATTTGTCACTTCCTCATATTTTCCCGTTTATATACTGCCTATAAATGGTGAACATCCAGGAAGTGTGCGCTTCTCACATAAAAAGAATGGTGGAGAAAATTTACAGTGATGGGTTTGGAGTCTTTATGACATAACGCATCAGGAAAGCTGAAATTCACTATATCAGTGTAATAATTTTACAAGCAATCTGCACTCTGAAGGAATGCCTGTTAGTCTACAAGACTTATTTTCATGTATACAGTGACATCTGCAATAGTGCCATACCATAAAAGGCTTTTCATATACCCTGCCTTTAATGAGTGGTAGTCATGACAGGGAACGGAAGACGACAATGATGTCGGTAAAGCAGACATGAACTCTTTATCTTGCTCAATCCCTGCACATGAATTCTTATTAAAGTGCAGGTATGGATGTAATACAGTAACCTCTAAACTTGATGAGTTGCTGCAAATAAAATGAGTTTTAAAGATGCAGGGTATAAAACCCCAACCCACCCAGTAGGAGAAAATAGTAAGAAAGCATTCCTACTGCGCTCCCTTTCATTATCGCCCTAATATGTATTTACTAGTTTGGAAATGATGTAAAACTATACTCATGGACTGGCCTAAGAATATTTTCCTTTGATTGCAAATTTTAGAAATGCAGTTATTTGTTTTCTCATTTTCTCAGCTTGGTGAATAATTTCAAATCCTATACATACTGACTGCTTTTCTCAGACAGAATTATGACTGCCTGGAAATGATAAGAACTGGCTTTCTGCCAGAGTTTGTTTGTTTTCTTGTTCTTTCTTTCTTTCTTTCTTTCTTTCTTTCTTTCTTTCTTTCTTTCTTTCTTTCTTTCTTTCAGGTTCAAGAGAGCTTTAACAAACTGTTACAGCAGCCTTTGGCAAATAAACCCCAAGGACTGGAATTTAATGACCCCAAATATTTTCTTACTCAAATAATGCATTATATGTATTTAAATGATAAATTGTATCTGATGCTTGGTAAAGAGGAAATGTATTAGCTCAGCCTAGCCCACTGACCTTGCCAAGCCAGCCAGGGATGATAGCTGAACAGTGGCCTGGCTTTCCTATTCCCAATTGATGTGTGTCACTAGCATCTAAGAGTGTCTTGGTGTATCACTGGCAAGCTACCCAGAATAAGTCCATACATATGTGCTTCATGCATATGCTGACAAATTAGATGGGGGTGTGTTTGACACTGTTATTGTTCTAGTGTGATGTCACTGTATGCATATTGGGGAGGAGGTCAGTGAGGAAAATGCCTTCCTTGTATTTTTGTGAATGCTGCCCCAACAATACCTCACAAATATACCATCACATGACATTTCTTGATTTGGAGGACAGATGCCATGCCAATCTGAGAGACACGTCCCTGTCCATCACTACTTTGAAAGCAAAGTCACTCAAGTAAGCCATGCCTGAATATGATGAATGTTTGTAAGGCAAAGTACACTTGATGAAAAGGCTTGAAGTCTGATCGCAGAGCCTTGAAAACTAGGCATGAAGATGAGAGTGTGTGTGTGTGTGTGTTTGTGTGTGTGTGTGGTTCAAACTCCTCAACACAAAACAAAAAGAAATACTAATCAACGTCACGTATCCTAGTGAAAATACCCGGCTTGCTAGCATTAACCAGTACCCATTTGTACACAATGTATTAGACCATAGTTTTCTTGTAGTCAGTATGTTGTATAAAAAAGAAAAAAAGAAGAAAAAGAATATTTTTAAAACTCTACTCATGACCCTTTCAGGTAAGGTTATCTCTATATTCTCAGTTATATCATCTTAATTCCAAAAGTAGAAGTAGCAGATGCTCAGGCACTTACAACAACTGAGCTCTGTGAAATGCCTTTCTTTATAGACACACAACACAATGAATACAAACATAAAGTGGTACAGAACATAGTATGTGGTGGGGCAGGACTGAGAGATACTATCCTAAAGGACTATACTAAAAAGTATTGGGGTGGACAGATTTCAAAGTAGATACAGGCGGTGACCAACTTGGGCCTAGACCAGGTCCCTACCACCACAGAGGGGAAATGGAAGAGAAGTGCGAGATTATGGACTTGCCTTCTGGGCAATTTAATGCAATAACTAATGACTTATTGCAGATTTAGTTCATTAAAAGCCTGAAACTGTTAAGAAAGACTCAGCAGGGGCCACTAAATGAAGACCCTAAGACACCTATGGTTTCTTCATATACTCTTTAAGCTGTGTAGCTCATACTACCCTGTTTGTTATGAACACCTTGTTTATAAGAAGTACAATTACTTTATATGGGTACTTTTGCAAGATTTAAACTTACTAATGGCTAAGAAAATTATACAAAATCTAATATAGTATAGACTTTGTAGCCTACAATAGATGTGAAGATTGCAATTCTCAGAATTTAGTAAAAATGAAGTGTTACCTTAACTTAGTATGTAGATGACTTTGGGTTGTGTATAACTCTCTCTGGGCAAATAATATCTAGTAAGGAACGCAGAATAGATTTATAAGCTTGGAATACTAACTAGAGGACAACACAAGTTTTAAATAACATGAAATCCAGGCTGATCCTGTCTGGCAAGAGAAAGGTACAAAATAATACGGCTGCTGTTGACAGATTCCATGTTCACTCTGGTGACCCTTTGAATATATTGGCAAACTCCATACTTGAGGATTTCTGGTTGGCAACAACTGAAATTTTCCATTTATATCACTTATAGTTTGAGGTCTGTCTAACCAAACAATGCAGTGCTCCTAATAAACCTACATGTACAAAAGTGTTTAAAGTTTTTTTCTTTACTCTTTCTACCCCATAATGAAATATACCAATAAAAAGCAGTAGCGTTAGAGGCTCCTACACTGACAAGACATTTAGCAAACTATCATACCACCAGTAGCCAAAAAGTGATAACAGAAAAAAAAAAGTAAATCATGGGAAAAGGGGAAACTGAGTATCAGCAACCCGATTCCTTCTTCTGAGGAAGGAGAGGGTTTGACAGACTCTTGTTACAGGCTAGGGTATAGAAGGAAAACCCTTGGTATATAATGGGATTGTGATGGATTCAAGTGGAACAGTTATGGGAACAGATGATTCCCCACATACATCACTGTGCAACTGAAGTCCACAGGAAATCGTGAGAAATTGAACTAGCATAAGATCCTACCCATTTATCAAGGACCATTCCACTACTAGATGCATTTGTATAACATGCACATAGGGGGTCGATGATACTGTGGCATGGGGGAGTTATTGTATAAGTGGCCTACCTTATGTTCTCTGCCCAGGTAGGAATACCATGGCCCTGGTGCTGGATCCTCTACTGTTTGGCATTTATTTTGGTGATATCCAGGTCAGTATCCCAGAAGTGTGGTTGACCAAGTATGGTGATGACTTCAAGTTGGGAAATGTTATATGCTGATCCTCTGATAGTAAAATGCTCCAGCAAGGGCTGGAATAGCCACATACCTGGTGTACTGAAAACAGTTTCAAGCAAAGTGTGAAAAAGTGCAGCATAATAGCATTCAGCAAAAAAAGCTGTCCCCCACCTCATATGTTACAAGTGGCACTCCTCTTCATTCAGATAATACTTATAAATGATCTCATTTGATCATCGTATTTTCACCGTAGTCAGGAAGTCTATGTGGCTCAGTTAATTTTCAAGTGAATATCTTTAAGCTCCAAAGACATTATCTTACCACTGTGCTCTTCCCCTGTAAGACCCATCATTGAGTACAATGGCCACTGCATACAAATCCATGCATACCACTCAAACAGAAAGATCCCATATCTTTTTAACCAAGAAAATGTAAAGGCCTCACATCCTGCAACAAAATCCTGATAGTTCACACAACTCTCATTATACTCAGTAATACCTCTCAACTGTACAGATTTTCGCAGAATGTCCAGATTTCTGCCTCATATTTTTGGTGTGTTCCTCCTAAAATCTGTACTTTTCTGGCAAATAGCTGAGGATTGAGGTAATTAAATAATGACAAACATTTGAGTTTAAGACTCCACATCCTTCAGAAAATTAATGATAATGCAAAACCTATTATTCTATCAACTTTCTAAGTTTGTAGGAGCAATATTTAAAATCTGTTCCTATTTGTCCCCCCATCATTTTAGGCTTTGTTCAGACTTTTTGCTCTTAAGAGGTTGAGAGGTACATTAAAAGCCATGAAAGACCCAATCTTATTCGACCAATTTCTTTGTAAAGCCAGTGGCTTTACAAATACCTGCACTAGAGACCTAAATCTATACCAACAAATAAACAACCTTCACACTGGAGGGACAGGTTCCTAACTCAACACATTCCCAGCCTATGGTATAAAGTACCACTATATGTCAAGTAAAGTCCTACTTTGTCTACCTTAAGCTTAGTCTTGACAATTGGATGGGTATAATTATCATGTATGGTCCTTCTCAGTTTGGGAGGTGAGCGCAATTAAATGCTTGTGTAAGAACTTTTCAGTGTGTCTGTGCATGGGTCTAGATGGCTTTGCATCTTATAGTTCTTGTGATTGTTTTCCAAGTACTGTTCCTCTACTGTTCCTCTGTTCCTAAATCATTCCTGTGTGTCTCTTGTATGTTAATGAACGTGGCATCTGACATGCTTACAAAAAGAATAAAAAGGCAAAGGATTGAATGATGACTATCACAAACTGCATTATAAACACGAAAACAAGCAATGTGTCCTTAGGCTGCTGGAATTCAAAAACAAAGTCCAGTGCAGAATTTTCTGGAAGACCCATTTAATGTCCATTTCTTTGCACATGGCCAAGAGACTCCAATTTTTTTTCTAAAACTTTGCAAGCAACCTTCTAAGTGTAGCCCTCTATGAGACAAAGTGGAAAGCATGAGGTACTAAAATACATGGGAGTTGGGTGGTCTAAAATAGTTAAACATGGTTTGGAAATGTACAGAAGTACACATACAAAAATATATAAAGATTTATAAGCTCAAATACTGTGTTAAAAATTCAGTAGTTTCATTTGCTTATTCTCATCCTCCTCATACACACACACACACACACACACACACACACACACACACACACACACAGACACAGACACACACACCAACCACATTTACATCAAAACACAGTGAATGACGTGGCTCAGCAGAGAACCAGCTGGTTTGCTTTCTGAAAACAGTGATATGGTCAACCAGCGCTCTGGTCATTAAGATAAATGCTATGAACATACAATAAATCAGTACATTATAGACACATACAACATTTAGTAATGCATATGTGGGTATCTGCTCAGTGTTACATATAAGTAGGAGTTAATATAACTATACAGTCTCCACTGGTAAAGCCATTCTGTGTGACCAACTACCCAAACTCGATTGCCAAGGAGGTTACAAAATATGCATCTTTAAGTGTGCAGACATAATATGCATTATTCAAGCTGACAGCATGCTTCCTACTTAAAAATGCACATCAGATAAGTTATATTTGATAAACAAAGTGTGTTTTAGTGAATTACAACTCAAAACTTCACAGTGTTCCCATACAAGAAACCTGAATTCTGGATACTTCCATTTGGGCTGATAAATGTAATGCTCATATTTTATCAGAATTGTATTATTATTCTCTTAAGATAGCTATGAATAACTAAAAAAAAAAAAAGAAAACTTAGTAAAATAAATACTAACGAAAGCAAACTGCAAAGCACATTATATAAATTATCAGATATTTTAGAGATTAGTAATGCAAAACCATGAACTTTTTCCTTTTTCCTGGTGTTTGTACAGTTGACATTTTAAAACTTTTCTAGAACAGGCAGAAAAAAAAGAAGCTTCTTCCATTGTCAGCATCATGATATTCCTCTAATCAAAAAATATTTCTAAAGGATGATTACAGGGAGTTATATTACACAAATTGCTGTTTGGATTGCTCTGGTTACAGGCTGCCCACAGTTGCTTGGTTGTGAATCAGGTAATATGCATTAGAGTCCTTAATGTACTCAACAGACATTATTACAACTAAAAAAAATGTCTTCAATGGGATTCATCACCTGATGGTTTATGGCAGTTTACTGGAAGTTCTGAAGCTCTTTTGTAGTACTATACTCAACAATAATTGCTTTAGAATTGACCTGGTAGAATATAACTTCTGAACTAGGCATACTCCTGAGAGAAGGATGTTATCTCAGTGCTATAATCACCCCTGGGCTGAATTATTCAGTGCAGTGACACATGGCACTAACAGGCCATCAGCATGCTAGACTGCATTAGCAGACTGTGGGTTCTAGAACTCTTAATTCATCCTGGCACTGTACAACAGGCTAGTAAGTCTGCATCTGGAGATTTGCATTTGGTCCTGCAAACTATACAGGGATGGGAGCATCAATCACAGTACAAAACATGGGGGATATGGAACATGGGGAACAAGTAAGATCACTAGGGATGTGCACGAAGGAGAACTAAAGAGAAGTGGTGAAAGTGAGAAATGACACTGAACACTGATAAACCACTTCATCAGGTGCTAGAATTGTGGCATGTGAGGAAAGTAGAATTATGGCTGACAACAGAAGGGAAGAGATGCAAAGAAACCATTATTCAAATACAGGACAGTACAACCCATGGTATGCACTGAGAAGTAGCAGATGGTGAATAAAAATATATATACAAATAAAGATCCTACATAGATGAAAATGACTATGGAAAAGAAGGAAGAATAACTGTTTAACATTAATTACAATAACTGGTTGTTTGAGCTAAATAGGCTAAGAGTGTTTATATATCTATGTTGATACTGCAGCCAATATATATATATATATATATATATATATATATATATATATATATATATATATATATATATATATCTGTTTCCCATGAATTAAACACTTTAATATGGAATGATGTGAATATTTAAGTAAAACTTTTCATTTACCATTCAAAGACATCTTATGCAGAGTAAACAATGATAAATGTAAAAAAGTTATCCCAAATCAAAACATAGCATGTTTGCATTCAGTAACTATTAAAAAACAAACTTCAATTACAAATATCAGGAAAAATAATACAAACATGTGACTCATCATAATTTCATATAAAAATCTATAATTCTCTTTTTTTGGTAGCAATTAAAGAGGGCTACATGATCCACTCATTACCCCTTGCTTACTTCCTACCTGTGATAAAAAAAAATACTTACACTTATGATGTCATCTTTAACATCCATAGCAACACAAGAAAGGAATACATCATGTAGAAGATTGTTATTGACAAAGAATGATGTAAAGTGCTAATGTTCCTTTGCTTTTGCTGAACTCTTCAGTAATAAGCACATAGAAAGTGCAAGAGAAGCAGAATCCTACAGAAGATGAAAAAGTGACTACAGCAGTAAACACAGGATGCACTCAAAAGTCAGTACATTTATCTCCACTAATAAGTCAACATTCAAAAAGTGAGAGGAAGAAGTCATAAGTGTGTTACAAACAGCATGACTGCTCTGCTGAAATCTTAATACCTTGCTACAATGCAGTATTGAAAAAGCATTTAAACATGTTCCGTACTAATCCCTCTTAACCTGGCTGTTTCTGTTTCAGCCAGTTAGGGGAAATAAAGTGCTTTCTGTGCTAAAGCTAATGTTTTAAAGAAGCATGTCCATGAATCTTAAAGTAATCTGTTCCCTAAAAGACTAAGTCGTTTTATTCTATTACTCTCCAAAGATATAGCCTTGTAATAATTTCAATGCCTGTATATGACAGAACATAAAGAGTCATGCACATTTTAGTACAGAGAGAAAAAGACAAATTCTTTAGGCAGACATAAGCCACATTGCTCATAAAGCCCATCATTACTAGCCAGATAAACTTTAAGTCCTGCTTATCTCACACTTTATACCCTTGAAGTGTAAAGTGATCCTTATGATGAATAGGTAAAAAGGATAAGCTTTTAGATTTGTCCACAATACTTATTTTAACCAGTTTATTGATTATATAAAATTTGTATAAATCTGATACAGAACTTCTGCACATGAACATTCACCATGATGCCTATAGTTACACAGTAATAGAAAAAGAATGTATAGGCTCGGGCAGGAAGAAAACTGGCATATAGCTTAAAATGATTTCCAAACAGATCTGACTATCACGATAAGTGCAGTAGATAAAGTGAAATGTCTGAAGCATACCTCTCAAATTCTTAGTGCAAAACAATCTGGACAAAGCTTAAAATAATGGGGGACAAAGAGCCAAAACTAGAGTCAGATTTTAAATATTGCTCATATACACTTAGGAAGTTGCTAGAATAACAGGGATTGTCTTAACATGCATTTTCTGAAGGATATGAAGTCTAAAACTCAAACATATATCATTATTTAGTGACTTCAGTCCTCAGTAATTTTCCAGAAAACTGCAAATTTTTGTGAGGAACAGAACAAAAATATAATGCAAAAATATAGACATTTTTTGAAAATCTGGACAGTTAAGAGGTATGGTCTGATGTACATTTTGTTAAGAAATCAAGTTTCAAAAACTCCACATCAAGTAAAAACAAAAACACAGATACAACAGTCTGTTCATAAACAACAAACAGGTGGTAAGAAAACTGCAGCAAAATTCTTGCTAGCCCAAATGATTAGGATTTGTTAGTTTGCAATGGATATTTAAACCGATTTAAATCTTTTGTTTACTATAGCTTATCTTCTTTGAGTATCTACGGCTGTTAAATTATCTTAAACAGGCAAAAAAAGGTGATGAGGCTTCCTAACCTGGATTCTTCTGCAGTGAATTTTGTGTCTATTGGACAGCCTATGACTATGGTGTCATCACTGATAAGGCTGCATCTAGATTTTGATGCAACATGTCCAAACTCAACAGTAAAATGAAGCAAGGATTTGAAGCTGTAATGGGTTACCAGTCCAAAATGGATGACATTATTAAAGGTCTAGCCAAGTTTACAGGAATGTAAAATTCGGTCCTTGGAGAGACCTGTTCTAGGATTATAAAACACTGAAGGGTAATCTCAAACTTTTAGAAAACAGAATCTATGCTGCTATTCTCTGATTAGCTTGGGTCACTGAGGGGATGGGGTGGTCACTTAATTATATATTATGGCTAAGCAACTCAAAACAGCCCTTTCAACATGAGCTCTTCTTATTTAGCAGCTTTAATGGTGGTGGTGCTGCGGTAGCGTTGTCACCTCACAGTTAGACGTTGCCCGTTCGATTCTCAGTTAGAGCATCTTCTGTGTGTCGACATGCGTGAACGGAAGGTTGTGCGTTAGGCCTGGCAAGCCAGCACGTAAAACTGTACTGCCAATCATTAGCGGACCGGAGTTCCGCTGTGGCGACCCCTAACCAGGAAAAGCCGAAAGACAGAAATGGTCATGCGAGTCTGAGCATTGTTAAAAGAAAGGGAGTGTGCGCATTTAATGACCTTCCCTATGTGATGGAATGTTAAGGCAGAATAGTGTACACATCTTTTGGTAAACTAAAGCAGTACAGTTAAAGGTATAAATGATCTTTTATTTCAGATGCCATAAATAATGAAGAATATGATTTACATATGGAAGGCAATACCTTTTTAGCCTTTCTAATGGTTTCATCCCATTCTTTAATGGCTTTACTTGTGGTGAGGTAGTGTGGATGCCTAATGATCTACCAGTGGCACACTATGGCATGTAGCACAGCTTTAGTGGCACACTACTGCGTGCAGCACAGCTTTAGTGGCACACTACTGCGTGCAGCACAGCTTTAGTGGCACACTACTGCGTGCAGCACAGCTTTAGTGGCACACTACTGCGTGCAGCACAGCTTTAGTGGCACACTACTGCGTGCAGCACAGCTTTAGTGGCACACTACTGCGTGCAGCACAGCTTTAGTGGCACACTACTGCGTGCAGCACAGCTTTAGTGGCACACTACTGCGTGCAGCACAGCTTTAGTGGCACACTACTGCGTGCAGCACAGCTTTAGTGGCACACTACTGTGTGCAGCACAGCTTTAGTGGCACACTACTGCATGCAGCACAGCTTTTCCTGGGTCTTAAGGGTTGACTCAAGGTAAAGCAAAAATGTTTAGAAATGAGATGTGTTTAGTAGATGGATAAAGGAGGTCAGAAATTAAAACAAAATATGACAAAGCTAAATAAAGTAAAGGATATATGTATGCTCAGTGACATTCATAAGAATAATATGGGGATTTATGTGAAATGAGCATAATAAAAGAATTAATGAACAGATTGCAGTAGGGATTTATGTATGGGAGAGAGATCAATTATAGTAGATGAGACAGGAAAATGGGAAATAGGGTCAGAGAACAGATTGGAGAATAAGAGAAAAAAGTGAGAAGTACTTGTAAAAAGTTGAGATGGTGCATTACTGGCTTTGAATATGGATCTAGTCAGGATAAAATAGAAGTTATTAGGAGTTGAGTAAATACACAGCAAAGTACTTAGGAGTTTAGTGAAGTGCAAAAGGAAAAAAAAACCTCGAGGTAGTGGTCGGAGGGGAAGAGCATCAGTCTAGGTATATTTTAGGAGTGCTGCTAAAAAGGGAGACAGTAGGAGGACATCTTAGAGGGAGAAGTGACAGATTAGTTACTAAGAATGAGGAGGAGAATTAAACATAATAACCAGATAGGAGAAATTCATAAAAGGAAGGCAGGACATGGAGAAAGACATGGAAAATTGCCCTCTCTGCTGATACAGAAGGTTAACACCACAAGTACCATCCAAATGGAAAATTTCTCTTTCTGCTGATATAGAGAGATAAAGTCCTGACTACTATTCAGCTGCCCCAAGTTTGATTACTGGCACAGGACACCTGTTTGACCTGGTTTGGAGGGGGAAAGGAATGATAAGGCTTAACCTGCCTTGTATCTGGGCACGCTTCTATAGTACAATTTCCAAAGTGAACCAACTTGCAGCTACCTACAAAGGGGGTGACGAGGCCTATGACTGCACCACACAAAGAAAAGTGGATGTCACATACAAAGCTCATTGTATGCCACCCCCTTGGATACTATGAGCATGTGTAGGAAAGAAGGACTTACAAGCAAAAATCAGGTCCCAGAAAGCATGGATAACAGTGCCTACTCCTGGCTCACTTGAATCTTATACAGGGAAAGAATGGGTTATAGAAATGTCATGCTGGGGAACAAACATGACCATTGGGTGTTGAGGAGGAAGGGCTTGATAGTCAGTAAAGGGAAAAGGCTAAAAAAGGGAGCAAGAATCCAGGAAGTGGAAGGGGAAGAAGTTTTAGCAAGTTGGGTCTATTAAAAAGGTAGGTACACAGAGTTAATGGACAGAAGAAATGATGGGACAGGTATAGGAAACTTAATACCAGAAGTTTAGAAAGCAGGGTGACAAGTTTGCCTGTATCATAGGGGACTCGTGATGGTAGGGAATTTCCTTCCTTATATCAGAGATACTTTTTCTCCCTGATGTCAGTATGTTGATGAGCAATATTTTCTGATCAACATACTGGCAAGGGGAGGGAGACTGCTGCATCATCCAGTGCAGCATCATTGTGCAGTCAGCCACTGTTGTCCTACAGGTTATGTTGTGACCGGTTGGAACTGCAGTTATGCGCTGCCATAGTGAATACAGTACAATTAGGGGTGTGTTGTTTAGCACAGGGGGTAGTTATTGGATACATTTATGCAACAGGACTGCATGATCTTGCACCATAGGATTAATAGATTTATGAGTTTGAAAAGACTTTTACATCATTCTACGAAGCTAAAAGCACTGCACAGTAGTGTATGGCTTTTTCAGATCTGGCCCACACTCTTTACAGACTTTTCACTAGTCTTTCAGAAGTGACTGAGTGAATGGGCTAAATGTATATTGGAAAGTAGCTTACTCTATACTTTGGGGAAGTATGAAATGAAAAGTGCATCACACTGCCTGTTACAAGCCTGATCTATGCTGAAAAAATATTTTGTGACAGTAAAGGTTTGTTGGGTATATACTATGAAGAGGCAAAGCTAGGGATAGGCAAAGGGGGAGGCTACCTCAGGTGCAAGGTGTTGCAGGTTATGATCGGCAGATCCAGATGATGTGAAAGTGCCTTATCATCATTCAAAAATGAATGCTGATACTGCTTTTGCAAATATGGCTGTTGCACTTGTCTGGTAATTTAATTGTAGCAAGCTGCTCATTACATTTGTAGCAAGCGGCTTCCTACAGGTTCAGGGCAAAATAGATTGTATTTATTTTATTTTAGTTTAGTTTTTGGTCCTACAATCAAGCAAACTGTTTTTTTTTTGGGGGGCTCAACTTTGATTGAGAAGACCTTTTTTTGGACTTCAACTCTGAGCTGAGGGAGAGGAAGGCACCAGTTTGGGGAACTGCACAGGGTGCCAGGCAACCTAGCTAGAGTTCTGATATTGTGTAACCAACAGCAGCATAACACAGGTGATTCTTATTATAAAGACTTTTGTGTGCCATATTTGGCTGTGAGCTTTTTATTTAACACTGAATTTTACGGTATCTAAAAATCTGATAGTCTGTTAAGATCCCTGCTCCTACAAGCCGTGATCCTCTGTAGCTCCTCCAACTTTTCTAATAGGTCCCTAACACCCTGCTCCTGGAATGCTAGTCCTTTAAAATTCAAGAGTGTAGTGTCTACCTAGATCTTCAACTTTTACTTAACATCACTGCTGTGTAACGTATACCAGTTGGTTATTTCATTCTGCTTTACTGACTTCCTCCATGTTTGTGTACATTGTGATGATGTGAGCTATTGCCAGCTATGCCAGCAGAAGTAGGGCAGTGGATGTATAACATACACCAGCACAGCTAGCTGGAATTTTGTGAAGAATTATACGTCATTTGTATATCAAACTAATTTGTACAGATGCTTGTATTGAAAAATGTATTTGTAAAGCTGCTTGTGTTAAAAATGTACCAACAGTGTGTCCTGGTGGACAGAAAAAGAAATACACTTATATGTCAGACTTTATTATAAGTATTGAAATCAATATTGTAACAGAGGATACTGGAAGAGAAGAGGTTAAGCTCAGCCCCAGCTAACTTTGAAAAATAGCATGAAATGAAATTACTTAATTTAGGCCATTTAGATTGTATCTTACAGTTTTGATTGCAACCAGAGACAAAATGTCTGTGCCAGAGAATGGTTTATTAGCTCCTGTAGGAAGAGTGGAAGTGTTTTATTGTTTTATGACTTCCAGAAGCTACAACAGATCTTAGCAAAGCTCTATGTGTGTGTATTATTGACACATGCATGAGAGCTTCTGGGTCAGTTGCTATGAAATGGGGTAGTATGAAAACCAGACGTCAGATGAGCAGATGTATGTGATGTCATTCTGTTATCCAGGACAAAATGATGTTTAACAGTAGATGAGACTGAAGTCTCAGAGCACTCTATTTTTGGAACCTAACATAGAAGGATCTGTCACTCACTTCATCTTGCCTTGTTTCAGTAAGTGAACTAGGGAATAGTAAATCTTTAAATCAGTCACGAAAATATGGTGAGATTAGTTAAATATTGTTTTTCTGTATCTGTGTGAATCTACTCATCTGTGTTTTTCTAATATTTCCTGTGATTGAAACTCTTATATTTATTGCAAATAGATATTCCACATTTTCATGTTCTTTTATTACTTATTATTAAATATACTTAAATGCGTCTTTGTGGCTGGTCCTTTAGAGAATATTTTATCTTTTGAGAGTACTCATATTTATTTGAAGTTGTGGCCACTTCTGAAAGCCTTATTGCATTGGTCAAAACACTGTCATTTGTATTAATATTAATTTCACTCAGTACTATTGAGTATCCTTGTAAGAGTCTTAGAGTAGTTGGCTTTAGAGTGTCTAGTGGCAGTAACTACCTTATAGTCTGGGCTGAACAGGGCATTGCTAGTAAATCTATGTCAGCCTTTCCCAGGTATGTTGGTGCGTGCAAATCAAATCTCAAAGAGTTTGTGTGTCAGCTTCTTGGAGCAGGGACAAGAATCACCGGTTTCTCAGACAGGGGGCTGGAGGACTTGGCTTGGACACTTGGCTGAGAACTCAACTCTACAGCTGTGCCAGTGGGGAGTCTCATTAGATGCCTGGAAAGAGAGAGAGAGAGAGATCTAGACCCTGGACTGAGTGTGTTCCCTGTGTGCTCTTAAGGGAAATTGTGTTTGATGCAGAGAGATTCATCTGGAAATACTGGGTGTATCTATTTTCATTCCATGTGAATGCCCCTCTCCAGTGTTAGTGTTGAAGATTCCGGCTCCTTGATTACTGGTCCAGAGAGGAGCCATCACACACATAACATCTAAAATAATATTATCACTAGCTATTTCATCACTCTTCTGCTTAATTCAACCCCCCCCCCAAATACCACTACTATGCTCCATTTCTTTACAATATTTGACCACAGCACCCAGAGAGCATAAAAAAGTTGCAAGCAGTTTTAAGGGAAGTAAGAAGTTACCTGGTAAGCAGATACAGAAGGTTTGTGCTCACCACCTTCCTCTCCAGTGTCTACCTCAGAACCCAGAATCTGACAAAAGCAAGGTGGAGGTAGAAAAGCCTTATGTAAACCACTAATGAGATGGGCTTGGATGTCATCTAGTGGGAATGGCAGGAACATAATGGATGACTTTGAAATTTGCTCTGCAGGGTGCCTGAAAGTTTTCTCTTTGCAATAATGCAAAATAGGAGCTGAACACATTAAACAGCCTGCAAATTATCAGCTGGGCATGGTATATGTTAACATCTGCAGATGAAACTGATTTGTCTGGAACAGCCATCTCCTTAGGACATAGCTAAAAACATGTGTGTGTGTGTGTGTGTGTGTGTGTGTGTGTGTGTGTGTGTGTGTGTGTGTGTGTGTGTGTGTGTGTGTGGTTAATGCACATCTGATATGCTTCCTGTCAGAACAAGTGGAGTGTTGCAGAATAAAACATTCACTTCTGGGTAAAGGTGAATGGCTGCAAGCTGTTTGTTAGCCATTTTGTTATATTGCAGATTGTGGAACACGGGGAACCAGGCTTTTTGAATATTCAGTTTAAAATCAACACTCAATTAAAGATGTGAAATAACCCAAGTCTCCTAGCAGAAGAAGCAGTTGCAAACCTAGGACCTGGTCCAACGAATAAAGTACTGCTTTTTCATAAGATTCAAACAGCTGACAGAAAAAGCTTATGTGCCATATCAGAACAATTTACAAGGAAGTACTGCCTCCCTCCCATACAAGTGTTACAGCTGCTTGTTAGTCAGATATAAGCTTAATGAGACAAAATCACATCAGAAATCACAGCATGCATCATCAGCCCACTGACCTAATGGAAGGGCATTTTTTTCACTTTGTTTTTAATAGCGTTTTCTTTGCTTTTATAAAAGGAAAAGAGTTACAACAAATTCACATATACTTCAAGTAAATTATAAAGATTTAAAAATTAGAATAAATACATCAAGATTACAGTAGAGACTAAACAAAACTTGCTGTTCGTGACAAGTTTCTAGGAGCACTATTGTATTTAATGTTAACAATTAAAGAAAACTGTACTGTTAGCTGTACTTCATTGGAGATCATAAAACATACATTTGGCAGAAAGGTCATATCATAAATCCTCTTATTTATCACTAATTGCAATCTTTACACAATATGCTAATTATATTCCCTTATTAATCACGTTATAATTAAGATACTTCGGGTATAACTTTGTTATTGCATTTGCCCCTCTGTCAATATATAAAATTAACATCTAAAAAAGAAAATAACCATACAATTGCCCAAAAGGGCAACACAGTTCATAAGGCTGCTCTTTCTGAACTATTAGTCCTGGCCTTCATATTCTGTCAGGTACTGTGATTTCTTCCTACCTCTCAAATACATGATGCTTAGATTTATTGGTTACTGTAAAAATGACCGTAGATATGTACTGTGTTTTTTCCCCTTGTTTCCCCGGTAAACGAGGCTTTGGTTCAGTGAGTGTAATCCACTTAATAAAGTGAAATAATAACAATAATAATAATAATAATAATAATAATAATGATAAAAAAACACTGAAATCAAACTCAGTAAAATAATACCCAAAATGAAGAAGGTTTAATTAGTGATTGACAAGAAAGAGATGCTCAGTGACACTAGAGAGAAAATCAGAAGAACCCTCAACAAAAGGGGTTTACTTTCTCTCTGGAATGCCTTGACACTGCCTGATGAGCTGATGAGTACATTAGAGCCATATGCTTTTTCTGATCAAATTTCTGATTTAACTGTACCCTTAAGTAATCAGGAATCATTGCAACATATTACGCCACACGAGCTTGTTCCACAAACTGAAATGACAACATGGCTTTCTGCTTTGAGGCAGGGGCGTATGCAGAAAAAAAAAACTTTATCTTCTGGTATTAACAGTTCTGCAGTTCCTCATGATATTCAAGAAAATTTCACTCCCTGTACCACAAAACCTTAAAAATTGCCAAAGAAACCTGAAAGTGGTTACCACTACCCTACTTCCCTTCTATAGTTCACCAGAAAGCCGAGAGAACAAGACATTTTTTTATCAGGACCACTAAGTCACCATACCTACCCATACATAATACACACACACATGTATAAATAAATAAATAAATATATATATATATATATATATATATATATATATATATATATATATATATAATACGGGTCTGTCAATTATTTGAATGCTTAAAATGTCGAACGTTATATGGTCGAGACCATATGTTCGACATTTCAAGTGTGCGAAGGTTGACTTTTAACGGTGCCGTATGGTGCAGAATGGGAGAATTTCCCTTTTCTGCACTGAAGTGCGGTCTTGGAGTTGGTATATTTAAGTAGGGGGTGTGGGGGGTGCAGGGGGACTTGCCCCCCTGCTCGCACTGTTAGTGTATGTTTTTCTGTTTTCTTTTCTTTCTTTTTTTTTTTTATTAGATATTCGAACTTCCAAATATCGACCATATGGTCTCGATAAATGGTAATCGACATTTTGGAAGTTTGAATATTTAAGATAGATAATATATATATATATATATATATATATATACACACACACACACACACACACACACACACACACACACACACACACACACACACACACACACATGCACAAACACATACACATACATATATAGATTGATATATACAACATGCACACACAGGTATACACAGCTCATACTGAGGTAAAAGGGAACAGACAGGTAACAAGTCAGTACAAAGTGGCAGCATATTTTATTTGACTGGATTTGTTTCAGTTTCCTCCCACATCCCAAAGACATGCTGAAGGTGGATTGGACACTCTAAATTGGGTTTAGGTGTGAATGTGTGCATGTGTGTGCCTTCTGTGGAAGGCTGGGTGCCAGGCTGGCAGCTCAACACTGTAAAACTGGACTGCCAGTCATTCTTTAGACCATTATTCTGCTATTGCGACCCCTAAAAAATCTGAAAGTAAAAGAAGAAGAAGATTTGTTAACTGGGGTAGAGCATCGATCTCAATGAGCCAATTTCAGACTGAGCCTGGAGACAGAGTTTACAAAAAAGAAAAAAGCTATAGCAATTTGATTCAATAGCCACATCGCAACTTACATACACTCAAGCTAGACATAAAATAAAATATATCTTATGGGTCTTGAAGGCATACATTATTTACAGATTGTTTTAAAAGCAGTACCATGAAGTAGCGTGATTCCCCTGGCAGTGCGAGATGAGCAGGTTGGTAAATAGGAGACGGAGGTAGAGAAGAGGTTGTCTGCAGTAACCTCTTTTCCCACTATATGAATATTAATAATGATTTTAACTTGTTATTTAATTGTGAATGTGATGTTACGTTATATAATTATAATTAATAATTACCTGCTCCAAATGTCATTCCTTGCTAACTCCTCTCAATAATCTCATATCTAACTCTTTTCAGTTGATTGATTTTAATGAGTACTTCTAGATTTCCATTAAAAAGATTTAAACTAATGACTTATCAGAAGACGTCAGTAATTCCAAAAGTTTTATTAGCTATCAGTATAGCACATTACACTAAATTGCCCTTTAGGACTCCTCTTTGCAGACACAATCTTTGTCTGCTCGTGTGTAAGCTTATGTACCACACCATCACTATCTGCTTCATCTAATGCATGCATTTATCACATATTGTAAAAATATCTTTCCAATTGTTGCAGCTGTATTGTTTACATGTTAACCTTTGTCTTGCTTATAAGGCCCAGGCTGCAGTTGTAAAGGGTCCTTGGACCATTTAAATTACCAGTTCGCAAATCAAATAAACACAAAATAAATACATGGCAGCAACTTAAGGCCATTTTGAAATGCTGACACCACAGAAAAATGAAGATTAAAAAAGCACAAGCTAAGTCAGCAACCTACTGTGATGCGAGCTTTCAGCAGTTTGTTTATTTTATTAATTTCTTAATTGATTGAATGGGGTTTTAGTGGAATAATTTTGAGGCCTTTCTTGGGCGTTACAATGAGGTTAGTGAAAAAACTGATATATAAATGACAAAAAAGGCAAAGAAGTAGGAAGTAAGTCTGGGTAATTTTTTATATATATATATATATATATATATATATATATATATATATATATATATATATATATGTATACCTGCACTTTTAATATTCACAAAAATAACAAAAAGCAAAACTATCACCACACTCTGTGAGCAGTCAGGTCCAAGAACAAAGCAGAATCCAATAATAAGATAAAAACCAAAAGGACCCAACGAAGAGGCTGTAGTTTCCAATTTAAAAGCACAGTTTTAAAACACAAAAAGGAAGCACAAGCACTTTCATACGCACAAATCCCACTTCTTCAGATGCTAACAACTGTTCAAACAGGAATGGTTTAAATACATATACAGAAACACCTGAAGTAATTAAGTAGTGACATCACCTTAAAGCTGCACTCATGTTAAAATGTTCAAGACAAGGATATTATACATCTACCTGCCTATATTTGACTAAACATTTAAATACAGTACTTAAGTTTTAAAAAATATGTAAAAAGATATAAAACATTACAATACATAGTCTACAAAATATTTACTATATATACCTATTGCACATATTTTCACCTAGTGAAGGGTTTTTTCTTTAATAAAGGCTTGATGAGAACATATTCATTCATTCCAAAATCAGCGTTGGCTCTCAATCTTACTATCCATTCTGCTAAACCTTACTTTTCTGAGAATAGGAAAGAATGTCTGAACAATAAGGAAAGTGTCACTAAACTGTGAGAGTACCTTTAGAATACTAGTACACTGACAGTGATAACATTCTCATTTCTATGATACACTGGACAGTTGAGAAAGACGTGAGAACACATCACAAGAGGCCTATGAATAATACAGGCAAAATACTGCACATACAGAGTGCCCAGCATAGCACAGACCCTCAGAGGATTCCATAAGGAATATATAGAGGGGACAAACAAAATCAAGACAGAGTGTTTTCTTCCAAAACTTACCATCTAGCACACCACTGCTCTGGATTTCAAGCTGTAAACCAAAGACAAAGGAAACAGAAGACAGTTTCACAGTTTTTGTGTTAATATACTGAGAGATTCTACCTTGGTTAGTGTTTATGGCCTTTTACACTAAAGGGCATCTGTGTTAATTGTCCCATATGTTTATCATTTGTTAGAGTTTGCCTTAAATTGTCACCCAAGAGTTCTGAGAGATTGGCTCAAGTTACTCATTCACAGGCTCTATAAGAAGACATGTCATGAATTAACCCTTAACAAAGTTGTATAAAATGAGTTTGTCCTTACTGAAATGTTCTAATTTCTGCATTAAAAGCACGGAACAATGACCAATGAAACGTAAGAAAAATCAATGTTTTCTTGCCTAAAACAAAATCTTAGTATACTTCTCACTCATGTGCAAAATAATATACTGCAATAAGTCAAATGTAACAGTGTCACATATAATTCTATTAGGCTGACTAAAATATATAAATAGTTGATATTAAAAATATTTGTTTTTATTTTCTACATGTGTTGAAGGCGATATTTCATCTGGCCAGAGATGATTTTCACTGGAGGCCCAGAGGAAAAGCTCCAACAGATAAACAATTTATATACTCCATAACTTTGAAAATATCTTCTTCTTCTTTTGGCTTTTCCCGGTTAGGGGTTGCCACAGCAGATCACCTGTCTGCTCATGATTGGCAGTGGAGTTTTACAGTGTTGAGTTGCCAGCCCCGGTGCCCAACCTTCCACAGAAGGCACGCATGCACTCATGCCTAGGGCCAATTTAGAGTGTCCAATCCACCTACAGCATGTCTTTGGGATGTGGGAGGAAACTGGAGCACCCGGAGGAAACCCACACGACCACAGGGAGGACATGCAGACTCCGCACAGAAGGCACCTAGCTCTAAGAAAAATATATTGGTAGTTTAACATGGTATAGATAAACACAAAGACACTGAAATAATAAAATCAAAGTTGTTGTTATGTCTTTCGGTTTTTCCCGGTTAGGGGTTGCCACAGTGGAACTCCGGTCCGCTAGTGATTGGCAGTGGATTTTTACGTGCCGAGTTGCCAGCCCTGATGCACAACCTTCAACGAAGGCATGACCATTCACGCATGTCTCCACACAGAAGATGCTCTAACTGGGAATTGAACAGGACAACGTCTTACTGTGAGGCGACAAAGCTACCGCGGCACCACTACCGCAGAAAAAATCAAATTAAGTCAGTAAATTCCTGGGGGGAGACATTGGTTATTGTGGGTCTATAGTTGAGAAAATGTTTTACAATGGAGTACTGTGCCGTTGCAGTAAGGGGTGCATAGGAGACTATAGAGTGGGATGATTTAAATGAATGGGATAGCACTGGGTAAATAGTAGATATGATAGGCAAGGGGAAATGGGAGATAATTGGAATAGCAAAATATGGTGAAAGGTAGAGAGAGTAGGCAAGGAGAGATGGGAGATGAGAAGTAGGACTGGTGAAAGGGGTGGGTGGTAGGCAGGTATTGCAGAATGTGTGAATAAATAATAAAGGTTGTGCATCATACAGGAAGGCATTGAACACAAACACGTTTTTAATGTTTAGCAGTAAACAGAGACAATGTCAGACATATAATCAGTTCTTCATTGATGTGAAGGCAACAAGGAACATAGATCAGTGCTGAAATGCAATATTACATATTGAATAAATGAAAATATTCCATCCTTATGTGTTTACCTGTTTTCTTTCTGCTTAGAGACTATCGTGGCATGAGGGGATCTCAAAGCAATTTACCGGTATATGTGGTTGCTTTATTACACATCTACTAAAGCTTTCAATAGACATTTTGGAGGATATTGATGTCCATTTTATGTTTAATAGTTATAAATTATGAGAGACACCAGCAACCAGATGTCTGCTGTTGAGACTGTTCAGTTAAATATCACAGGAGACTCATATTTGTACATCAGTCTAAGAAATGATTAGCACAGAGAAGAACAGCATGTGAATGTGTACATCTGTGTAACAGTGAGAATACAGGTTTTAATCCTTAACTGTGTAAAGTGAGTCATGGAATGATACTATCTTATCTTAAATGGAGAGAATTCTCATTTTTAAGGAGCCAGAAATGAGCCAAGCAGGTACACTGTGAGGTCTTTGTTTGCATTGCAATAGCTCCAATAGTTCTGCCTCCTGCTCCAAAGCACTGCCAACACATCAGTGTTGAACGAAATCTCATAGGCTATAGCACTGTCCACTAGCTTGTAAAGTTACCTAATAATATATCAGACCAAATATCTGCTATAAGAGGCATCATAATATGGGTCTAAGTAAGGCAATGACTGTGTAAAGGCCAGCCATCTTCTCAACTCAGTGCAGAATCATAATCTTGAATCACATCAGTAAGTAAACCAGTTTCTCTGCAAACATGACTGTATTTCATAACTCCCTCTGCAACCAGACACAAAGTACAAACATTTGCACGGTAACACATTCAGCCTGAGTGCAAAAATAAAATTTTTGTACATAAGTAAAATAAATGGAGTAGCATTAAGCAGTATCTAAATGCAGTAGCCTTGTTTCGCTGGTATGGCGGTAGCGTTGTTACCTCACAGCAAGAGGTTCTCCCGTTCGATTCTCGGCTTGGCTTGGGACTGCTTTCTGTGTGGAGTCTGCATGTCCTCCCCACGGTTGGGTAGTGTTCGAAACACATGCGTGCGTAAATGGGCGTGCCTTCATTGAAGGTTGGGCATCGAGCTGGCACCTCGGTGTTTCATAAAAAATTTACTGCCAATCATTAGCGGACCAGAGTTCCGCTGTGGCGACCCCTTACTGGGAAAAAGCCGAAAGACAAACAACAACTGCAATTTAGAAAAGCAGTTACAGATCACAGATTTCATTACAAAATATGTAGTATAGTTTACCACAATTAGTGCAATACCTTAAAGTATGGCTTACTCTGAAGAAACAATATTTTATAGCAAAAGATGAAAACAGGTGTTCTGTGGTCTTTGTTGAATACTGTTGCATTCACATCCCGTGCTCCTGTTACTCCAAGATCAGGAAAAAAAGAATAGCTTGTAGCAATCTATCCTTACTGAAATGGATATTTCTGAGAAACCTACCCTTTCACTCCGATTTAATTCAGTGTTCAGCAAATCAGGAGTCGAAAAATCCTTAATAAATGTAATGTTGTAATACAGCACTTACTGTACAGGCATTTCACTGGTAGCAGAAAATTGATACTCTACCTTTTCAGGGTCATGAAAGAAATATCATCGGGTTAAGTAAGCCTGTTATACCATTAAGCAGAAGTCATACAAATCTAGCACTCTTTGGATAACATTTTATATTTTCAGTGTGTAACTTATCTGGTAGTCAAAGGTGAGAAAGCAGATGGGACAGGATGACTGTGAAGGAAAGGAAGGGGATGGAGGACCTTAGGCAGGCAGGTAGGCAGAAATGATGCTGAGGAGCAGGAATCCAAGCTAAAGGAAGAGGGGGGAGGCAGAGAAGACAAGTAAAGAGAATAATTAGAGCCAGGGAAGGTCAGGCTGGAAGCAACAGTGGAGGGGAAAGCAAAAAGGAAAGAGGAGAAAGGAGGCACATAGCCAGAAGGGAGTCAGAAAGAAGAATTGGAGGAGACCAGTAGTCACAGAGTACCATAAGAAGTCAGAGCCTGGAAGATACAATGGGGGTGCTGGTGATTGGAGATCCACTTAACAGAGCATCAGGTGAGGAAGAGAAGAGAGGAGGAGTCTTTTTAAAAGTGAAAATCATCCCATTCTTTTCCATGACTAATATGGGCTAAGAATTACCTGAATTCATGGCAAGGAGGGGAGAGTATCTGTAAGAAGGGACGCTGTCAGCTCTGCAGCTCTCCTGATACTTGGAGGTGGCTGGATGAAAATTCATGCAGCATGTGACTGTCGTGTTTTACTGGCTTGCCAATCAGCAGTGCTGTACTGTAGCCAGAAACAGTAAGGCATGGAAACAGAGACATGTGGTTGGCCAGCATTGCAGACCCCTCCCTCCTCATCTATATGCATGCTGGCTATGACAGGAAGGAACGTGGAGCACAAAACACATTTATATGTGAAGAGCCAAGGATGATGTACTAAGGGTCACCCATTGTTCCCCGGACTTGAGTACACCTAGGCTCAATCAATAAGTGAACGCTCATAGTCAGGGAACAGGGGGAGACCACAACTTCAGGCCATTAGGATGAAGGTGCCCTGGCTGGAAAAACTGTCAGTGCTAAAGGGGAGGCTATAAAAGTAAAAAAAAAAACAAAACATAAATAAACAGTGGCAATTTGGTCACAAAAGGACATGGGTACTACAACGCAGTGGTCCATATATAAACTAATGTCCTGGTGGCAGGAACTAGAAAAAGCTATGGATAGGCCTGGTAGTAGCAGAGTACATTGTTTAGAGATTGTGGTAGGGCATGCAGTGTGAGAATGGAGAGGAATAGGAAGTTCAAATGATAGGTCTAGGAGCAGTATTTTGATGGAGACCAGGAGACTAAATGAGAGATTGTCGGAGGAATGAGTGACCTTTTAAAAACTGATATGCTCCAGTTAAGTTTGCAAGAGACCACATTGCTAAAACAGTTCATATGACTGTGCTTTACAGAGTCAGAACCATAGGCAGTATTCTGAAGGCTTTTTAGAGAATGCAGAACAAGATACCAAGGAAAGGGTCACCAGAAGATAAATAGAACATTAGGGAAGATTACAGATTCACGGGGGGAAAAGAAGGTAAGAGGAAGACAGCAGGAGGATAGTAGAAATGACATTTCTTTTTGGAATATGGAAGATGGGTGGTATGGGTAAGCAGCAAGAGATGGGAAAGTGTAGTTCAGGAAGGGGGTAAATTACTATCACTCAGGAAGAAGAAGAAGGTATGATAAAGGAATATCAAAGAGGGATATATAGGGAAGCAGGAAAGATAAGAAGTTAGACACAGGAGTAACAAATGAAAGGAATGGTACAGAGGATGAACGCTGTTAAAGAAAAGGTCAAGTGACAGCAAAAACTCAAGACTACCTGGGAAGGCAGGAAGGAAGGTGGTATGGGGAAGGAAAGCAGAAATGTGGGGAAAGGAGAATAAAGTTAGTGTTCAATGATGCCAGCAGTCTAGGAAGGAAATGACTGAACCTGTAGCACTAACAGCTATGAGTGAGCGAGTGAGCAAGTGAGCGAGTGAGCGAGTGAGCGAGTGAGTGAGCGAGCGAGTGAGTGAGTGAGCGAGCGAGCGAGTGAGTGAGCGAGTGAGTGAGCGAGTGAGTGAGCAGTCTAGGAAGGAAATGACTGAACTTGTAGCACTAACAGCTATGAATGAGTGAGTGAGTGAGTGAGTGAGTGAGCGAGTGAGCGAGTGAGTGAGCGAGTGAGCGAGTGAGCGAGTGTGTGAGTGAGTGAGCGAGTGAGCGAGTGGTGAAAATAATGGGAACTTGGGACAAAAACAGGAAAGGCTGGGATGTTATTTAGGAAAGACAGAATAGGCAAGAATAAGCGAGATGGTGAAGAGTGGCAGTATGATTAAGGGACTAGATGGGAGAAGATAAAAGATAGTGAGGTGATCAGAAAAGAAGAGAAGAGTAACAACATCACATGAAAAAGTCTTCCTAGCAATACATTTAGTTGGAGCAAGAAAAGAAAGCTGGCACAATGATGCTCTCTGCAGACCACCTCATATAAGTACAAGAGCTAAAGATAATCTAGGAATGGCCAGGGAGGCAGGTAGGGGGTGGCTATCACGGGAGACCTCAGTCTGTCACTAAAAGATGTAGCAACGAGCACTTCTTTTTAAGTACTGAGTGCATTTTTTTCTGAATATCTTTCAAAAGCTTTAAGGCTTCTAGACCCAAGAATGTTCAGAGCTGTTTAATAACTTGTTCTTTTAAAAATTTAGGGAGCAGTGCCATAGCAAGAATGGAGTGAAATGCACAGCTTTCCTAAATGACAACTTGTTGGGGGTGTTAAAAGTTAAGAACTGAATGTCTCTTTTAAGATGGGTAAACCACCTTTAAAAAACAAAATAGATAGACAATTAGCTTGCAAACAGTCTACAAGTGACTGTAATTGCAGTCAATTGACAGCTTGCAAGCTCTCAATTTTTTTAAAGCTGTCTGGGGGAGAGCCAAATAGGACTGATACTCAGGGTGCTAATTTCCCCTGCTGCAGCTCTGGTAGTGGAAATTTCATGTTTAATGCTTAAGTGTGTATGGTTTAACATTTAGAGGCATAGGCACTTTTTTAAATGTTATGTGGGTAGGATGAGCAACAATATGAAGTTTTACTATTAAAATGAAAGTTATGGTTACATCTCTGGTCAGAGGAAGACTTTAATATCCCAAGTGGGCAAAGAAAACAGACTTATTAAAATATCTGACATGGTAACATTTAAACAGAAACAGTGGATGGAACCAGAAAAAGAAGAATCCTCAATCTGAAACTCTACATGGGAATGAGTTAAAAGATCTACAAAGTCAGGGCTCTAAACGGGCCATACACATCAATATAATTCACATTTACTATAGGAAAGGAGACAGAGTAAAGCACAAATACCAGGATTATAATCATTGGGAGCATACTTTGTGAGAATAAGGGATTTACAGGCAATGATCTAAAAGGTGATATGAGGCCAAAGGGGTAAAGTAGATCTGAAAAAGAATGAAATGGGCAAAACTGTAGAGGTGCAGTAAAGTGGATAAAAGATTGGTAAGGGAAAAAGAAAAGAAAGAAAAAAAGAAAACAGGCTGATTCAGTGGGGAAGTAGGGGCAACCATATGGGAAAGCGAAGAAATAAAGTACAGAAACAAAAGGAAAGGACTACTGGGAGGTATATAATGGCTATTAGGATGGCAATGAAATGCATCAGGCAGGAACAAAAGATAATTTTTTTATTTTATTTATCCTTTGTTGACTGGGTTAGTCCCACCAGGCTAGCAGCCTCTTTTCTGGGCAGACCAGAGATGGTATTTCTGCTACTAAGAGAAATTTGACCAGGGCATTGAGTAACTTCCTTTATTCTTTTTGAAAGGTGCCATGGGATCTTTTACATCCACCTGAACTACCACCAACTCAAGCAGATGGGGCCTCAGTTTCACATCTCATCCGAAGGACGGCACACGGCACACTCAGGAGTGCAGCACCCCCCTTTATGCTGCACTGCAGTATCAATAATCAATCTACTTAGTGTTGTAATAGATCTCACAGCCTTCTGCACCAAAGATGAGTGTGCTACCTGTTGCACTACTCATAAGAGGAAGATAAGCAACAGATATTAAGAAAGGGAAGACTGCCTCCTTAAGGTATGTAGAAAAAAGGTAAAGATGATGTGGAAAAACTGATTAAGTAGCTTGGGAAAGGCAAAACTCACAGAGGCCAAAAACAGATGAAAAATCTACAAAATATTTTCTATTACTATTAACCAAATAAGTAATAATAAAAGTAACAATTTAGGAAGGGAGAAGAGGGACGGATAATGACGTAATGACTTATGGAGGTAAGAAAAAACAGAAGTCTGAAGGAGGATAGGATACAAAGAGCAGACAGGATCCAGCTGAGGACGGTAGAAGAGAGTGCTGGGGTTTGGATAAAACAGAAGATGCTTTAGGGAGGGGAAGGGGTACTCCCAGTGGACTTGAATCAATCAGCTGTGGTGCCACTCTACGAAGATGTATTGAGATGCAACCAAGAATCCACAAGCCAATAATGATGAATTCAGTAACGGGCAAAATGATGGAGATTGCAGTGATGTCAAGGATTATAGGTTTTCTGAAGCACAAGTTAGTGCTCCGGGAATTCTGTCATGGAGTCAGAGCAGGGAGATTGTTTATTACATGAAAACTACTGTGTCTGAAGAAGGTAGAGCAGGTTAACCTATTGTGACCCTGTCTGAATTTCAGCAAAGTCTTGACTCACCCCTGCACTGTAGGCCCATGGCAAAAAGAAGAGGAATAGGTCTGGCTAGAAAACTGTATCGATGTGTGAAGGGTTAATTAGATAGTTAACAGAGAGTAACAGCTAAGGAGAACTCTAAGAAGACAAGAATAAAACATGTTGTAGTCAGGGGATTGGTCGCAGGCTTAGCCCTATTTAATGAGTTAATATCAAACTTTAGAAAAAGAACGGAAATGGAAAACTAGATGAGTCTGGTTGTGGATTACACTAAGGGTTTGAGAACTAGCAGCAGATGGATCTACAGAGACTGAAGTCATCATTTAGGAGATGACAGCTTCACTTAATTCCATCCAGGTGTTTAGAGCTGCAACTGAGAAGTGTCAGTACAAGGGCAGAGTATACAATCAGAGGAGTCAGGCTTAAGAATACAGAGCAGGAAAAGGATTTGAAGGCCATCTTTAAGGAAAACCTGAACCATTAAGCTCAGTGTGAAAAGATGGCAGCAAAAGGAAAACAAATGCTGGGGTAATGCTGCCTCTCTCTATCAGGAAATGATTAGTCTATAGCTGGAATGCTGACTGCAGTTCTGAGAGCCATAAAGGAAGGAAAGCTATACTGGTGGACTAGGATGGTGAAAGACGGAAAGAACGTACAAGTCATAGGTTCATAGATTAGTACTAAGCTAACTGCCCTTGCGAGCCATTTTAAGCCTAGCCAATTATCCCTTGTGAGACTCAAACCCTGCTCCTTGTGTTTGTAAGGCCAACACCTTAACCATTAGGCCACCCTCCCAACTTCCCAAGTCTGTTGGTTTGTTTAAATAAATAAACAAATAAAATAAAGTAAAAAATTAATTTAGTTATTTCAGTTTGTTAACCTGGCATCCTGGTATGTGTACGGGTTTACAGGTCCTTTCTAGACATGACCTGAATGGTAAAAACACAAAAAACAAAATACAAATGTTATATATATTACATGCACGCACACAGGTATGGTGTATGATGTGCAAACACAGTAAATAAAAGCCGTGCAACTGAGGTAAAGTAAGTGCTAGTTTTATAATGGAAGTATAACTTTGTAGAATTTTCTCAACAACTTTGACAAAATGAAATTTAATCAGGGTTCTAATGTAAGAATGAGTGACACTGAAAATAACCAGCAGTGAGAAAGCAGCTGCAATCTGCCTCTATATGCAAGTGGTCCATCAGTACCGTTTAGAATAAATCCAATGTTTTTGCCATCTGCCGGGATATGACGCCATAAGAATGGTCCTGTAGAGAATGTTGTTTCACTAGTTGAGGTTTTAAATTTAGGAGGAGCCAGGGTATGAAAGTAATTCCAGTTTTTCCTTGGAGAGTAGGTTTGATCTTTGGCAGAGAGGATTCTTTTCGGGGGAAACAGTATCCCAAATGAACATGGAAAAGTAATCTTGTATACAGCATAGTGACTCTTTGTGAAATTGGGAGCAAGGTGAACCTTTTTAAGAGGTCACAGTGATAAGTAGTCACATCTGCTAGTAAAGTAAAACAGGAACAGATTATTTTGCTTTCAGCAATTTATAATTTATGGGTGTTTTGGGGAGAATGTAAAGATGGCAGGAGTAAACCATGTATTAAGAGATTTTTGGTGAAATGCACAGCTGGACAGAGCATATGTAAAATCTGAAAGCAACATTTAACCAGGATAAGCACTTTGGATATAATATTATCAATGTGAAGTTGAATGAGGGATCTCGTTTATCTTTGAGATAGTTTTGTTAAGTTGTAGTAGGGATATAATTCCCTTTAAAGTCTTTGAGTTTTATTGGTAGACAGGAGATTATTGTTTTGGTGGTGGGGGTAGCAAACAAGATGAGATTAGTTTTCTTAGCAGTTAATAAAAGTTTACTGTTGTGGAGCCAGCTAGAGAACTTTGTGAAGTTGGTTTGGAGAAGAGTTGGAAGGTTATGGTGAGATTTGCTTGAATCAATCATAAGCATATTATCTGCATACATTAAATGATTTAAGTTAGGGATGTCTAAGGTAATGTCCTTGATAAAGAGGGAAAACAGCAGTGGACATAGCACTAAGCCTTGTGGAATGCAGTGTCAAAAATGCCCATTGAAATGTCTATCTTTGAGGTAGTCACAGAACAAAATGACAGTACATTTTGCACAACTTACTTTGTACAGTTTCTGCAGCAGAAGCTCAAGGCTGTTAAGTTTCAAATATCCTAGTCATGCCAGTGAATATGCCTGCAATTATAAGTATATGTATAGATAAAATTTTGTAGCTGTTAAAGGTTCTGTCATTGAAGAAGAGCTACTGAAGTTGTAATGCTGATCATATTCAAGCCCAAAGCTATTTATGTGGGATGTAACCGATGTTCTTCGTCTTCCATTGCTGCAGTCCTGACTATTGGGTATAGTCCGCGTCCAGTCGGCCCGAATACCAGAGTATAAGGCTGGCGTCGGTCAGGCGCGCCAGTGCGTCAGGGTACTAATCGCATGACCGGCGTCATATCCTCAGTCTTTTGCCGCATGGTCCGATGCAGAAGCAGTTTTGCGAGTGCAGGTTGGCGTGCTGAAATATTTCCGAAACAGAGTTGCTAAGTACCCGTTGGGAACATTTTAGTTTTTCTTGCCTCAGTATTTTACCGGATGTCAGAAAAGTGAATAACTGTATTTCTTGTGGGAAACAGATACCTCATAGGGATTATCATACCTTGTGTATACCTTGTTTAGGGCCTGAGCACGGCGTTGTTGTTTGCCGCTCTTGTGCTAGGTTTAACAAACGCACTATTAAGAGGAGGTTAGACTGTGCCAGGTTAGTGTTTGGGAAGCGTTGCAATTATAAAATGCCGTCGGATGCTCCGGCGCCGCTTCCAAGAAGCGCAAGGATAAAACAGTGAAGCCTAGGGTTGAGGAACCGGCAGTCCCGGACGTCGGTTCTTTAGAAGGCTCAGTGGAGCCGGAGGTTTTGCCAGGAGTTTCAATGGAGTCCCAGGCAGAAACTATACTCTTACAGGATGTGCCTTCTCAGGAGCTAGGCCAGGCTGAGGGGGCTTCTCAGGTGACTGTTCTTTCCTCTCTTCCCAAGGTAGTTAGGGCCTCTCCTTCTGTTGCCAAAACTTCATTGAGAGGTAGGCCTAGTTCAGCCTCAGTGGGGGCTTCTCCTAGCATTTCGGGTTTGGTACCTAAGAAACATATGCTTAAAATGGCAGAAGATTTGATTACTATGATTAGGCGTTCTATGCCCCCGCCTGATAAGAGGCCTAGGGTGGAACCGGAGTTTGATAGTTTTGAACAGTGTTCAGAGGCTTCAGAATCTTCTGTGGAAGATTTGCAGGAGTATCCTACTTATTCTGATTCTGATGTGGATGATTCCACTCCTACAGCGTCTCCACCTGAGGATTTCTCATTTTCAGAGACTTTGCATTCCATGAGGGAGCACTTTAAATGGGAAGGCCAGGATTACTCTGACTCCAGGAAAAGGCTTAGGGAGTTCTTGTTTTTACCCCAGCATAGGCCTTTAGCTATTCCTCCTGTGTTGAATGTGGTGGAAGATGTTTTGCAGAGGCTTCACTGAACCCTGACTCTTTCCTGCTCCTGTTAAGCCTGATAGGTATTATAGGGTGCCGAAGCTCATAAGTATTTGTTTAAGAGTCCTAGGGGACCCAGAAACAGTTTCTCAAGGGCCTAAGGGTGTAAAGGCTTCTGTGGTTAAAAATCCTGTTCCCACTGATAAAGAGGCAAGGGCTTTGGACAGGTGGGGAAAGAAAGTGTATACTTCTTCCACTCTAGCCATGAGAGCTTTGAATTGTCAGTTTCACATGCTAAAATATCAGAATTATCTCCTTTCACAATTGAAATCTAAAGTGGATGCTTTGGCGGAAGGTATTGAGTGTAAAGAGTTGCTGGATTTGGTTCATGTGTCTGAACAAGTCGGTAAGCATTCTTTGCAATGTGGTTTTGATGCTGTACAGGCCTCCTCGAGGGTGGCTGCTACCAGTTCTGTTCTTCGCAGGCATGCCTGGTTGAAGGATCAGAATTTAGCTGAGCATGTTAAGACAAGGATTTTGGATGCTCCTTTACAGTCTGATGTGTTGTTTGGTTCGCCTGTGGAAGCAGTTTTAAAGAAAATGGAGGACAAAGCTAAGTCTATGCAAACTGTTAAAGATTTTTGCAGGTGCAGCCTCGAAGTTTAGTAGAAATTGGCCTGCTAAGGGGTGGACATATCCTGCTTATGATTCTCAGTCTAGGGGTAGGTCTAGACGTGGTAGGGGCAGGGCTCAAGGTTCTTTTAGGCCTAGAACAGGGAGTTCACCTGCTCAGACTTCTGGTGAGGGCAGGGGTCAGTCCTTTAAACAGACCCAATGACCTGTTTTTCCAGCTGCCAGCAGATTCACGTTTGGCAGCTCCTTTGGGAGGAAGACTGTCTCTTTTCAAAGAAAATTGGGATTTAATTACTCAAGACAAATGGGTGTTGGATATCATTCACCACGGTTACAGATTTTATTTCCATACAATGCCCCTTTCAAAGGCATGCCAGCCCCTCCTCTACAAAGAAAAGAGGCTCACAAGCAAGTTTTACAGTTACTTCACATAGGGGCCATTCAGCCAGTCCCTGTATCAGAAAGGGGCCTAGGATTTTATTCTCGCCTGTTCCTTGTACCAAAAAGGGGAACACGTGGAGACCAATTTTGGATTTATCTCTCCTCAACACGTTTTGGACATTCCCAAGTTCAAGATGTTGACGTTACAACAGCTTTTACCTCTGCTGGGCAAAGATCACTGGATGGTAACTTTAGATCTCAAGGAAGCTTACCTTCATGTGCCTATAAGGCTAAGTTGCAGGAAGTATCTGCGGTTTCGAGCTGGAAATTCTCATTATCAGTTCTCTGCATTGCCCTTTGGCTTATCTACTGCCCAGAGTATTCACAAAGGTTCTGGCTCCAGTGATAGCTTATTTCAGGCTTCAAGGAATTCAAATCTATCCTTACTTGGACGACTGCCTGATTCTGGCTCAAGAAAAGGAAGACCTTCTACAGCATCTGGAATATGTTATAGCAGTGCTAAGATGCCTAGGGTATTCTGTGAACGAAATAAAGTCCAGTCTAGTACCCTCTCAAGACATGTGCTTTCTGGGTGTAAGACTGAATACAGCAGCCCAGATGGCCTTTTTAACCCCGGACAAACAGAAGAGTCTGTCACTTTACTTCCATCAACTATCTCATCAGTCCGTGCTGACTGCAAGGACAGTCCTTCAAGCATTAGGGTTCATGGCATCTTGTATTCTGGTGCTTCCCAATGCCAAACTGCATATGAGGAAGCTGCAATGGTATCTCAAAAATGTATGGACACAGCACTGCCAGGATTTGGACACTGTCATTCAAATAATACCTTGCATTCAAAAGGAATTTTTGTGGTGGGCTCAGGAATGTCACCTAAACAAGGGACTCTCTGTGACCCGGCCAGAGGCAAGTCAGATTCTAACGACAGATGCCTCGGACATTGCTTGGGAGCTCATCTAAATGGAAAGTGGATACAAGACAAGTGGCCTGCCAGACTACAGCATCTACATATCAACATGAAGGAGATGTTAGCAGTCCAGTTTGCATTGATGGCTTTCAAGGAGTTACTTCTTCCAGGGCAGGTGTTGATTCTAACAGACAACACAACTGTCATGTGGTACATCAACAAGCAAGGGGGAACACATTCTTATCCTCTATGCAGGCAAGCAATGATTTTATGGGAGACTGCGCTAAGCTTGCAACTAACTCTTCAGGCAAGGTTTCTGCCAGGAGCACAGAACTCCTTAGCAGATGTGTTAAGCAGACAAATCATGGATCCCCACGAGTGGAAACTGGATCTTCATGTATTTCAAAAACTGACAGTGTCATGGGGAACTCCAGACATAGATCTGTTCGCTTCTCCACTAAACCACCAGCTGCCAAAGTATTGCACAAAGGGGTTTCATCACACAACTTGGAAAGTGGATGCTCTGTCTTTCAGTTGGAAAAACCTTCATGTGTATGCCTTTCCTCCTCTGCCTCTTCTTCCAAAAGTACTATTAAAGGTCAGACAAGACAGGCCAAGGATGATTTTGATAGCTCCAGATTGGCCTCGGCAACACTGGTACCCACTACTACCCGGTCTGGTAAAGAAGCCTCCATGGCCTTTACCTCTGATTCCTCATCTGTTATCTCAGAAGGACGGTCATCTGCTCAATGTCAAGCTTCACTCTCTTCATCTGACAGCCTGGCATATTCTGTGTTGAAACACAGCAGGTCTCAACTTCCTCAACAAGTTTTAAATGTGATTATGGAAGCTAGACGACCTAGTGCAAGCAAAGCGTGCGCAGAAAAATGGAAGAGATTTTTATTTTGGAGTACAGCAAAGAATTTGGAGATTTCAGAGCCTAATTTGAGTGTGGCTCTTCAATATCTTACTGAATTATTGGACAAAGGTTTGTCCTTTTCTTCCATAAAGATTCATGCTGCAGCAATTTCAGCTCACTATGATTGTGACCCACCTTTGTTTCATCCTTTGTTCAAGCAGTTTCTTAGAGGGGCAAAGAATATAAGACCCCGTAGAGCTCCTACTCCTGCTTGGGATCTCAATTTTGTGTTGGAAAAACTTACTCTACAACCTTTTGAGCCTGCAGCTTCTCTGAATTGAAATATTTGTCATGGAAGACTGCTTTTCTGTTGGCTATTACTTCTGCAAGAAGGGTGTCTGAGTTGCAGGCCCTTATGGCAGTAGAGCCCTTTTGATTTTCCATAAGGATAGGGTATCATTACGTACTAATCCTTCTTTTATGCCTAAGGTGGTTTCTAGTGTGGCTTTAAACCAAACTATTCATTTGCCTACGTTTTTTGCAGATCCTCAAAATAAAGGGGAAAAGATTTTGCACACTTTAGATGTACACAGGCAATTGCGTTATTATTTAAGCAGGACTAAGGATTTCAGGCAGTCTCAGCAGTTGTTTGTTTCTTTTGCTTTGAGTTCTCAGGGCAAGCCTGTGTCAAAACAAACTATTTCTAGGTGGATTGGCTTTTGCATTGCATTTTGTTATTCCCATCATGGCAAGGAGATTCCAGCTGGGATTAGGCCTCATTCCACTAGGGCTACTGCCACTTCAACAGCATTCCTAAGGGGGGTGGCAACGAAGGATATTATGGAAGCAGCTACTTGGAGTTCAGTGCATACTTTCTCTAGGCATTATCACCTTCCTATCTACTCTAAGTCTAGGGCTGGTTTTGCCACAGCTGTTTTACAAGGCATGTTGTCAGCTCCTACTACTTTATAATTTGCCAGCCTCCCTTACCTCTGCTTTGGGATTCTACCCAATAGTCAGGACTGCAGCAATGGAAGACGAAGAACATAGTACAGTTTTGTACCTACCATAAATGTAGATGTTCGAGGATTCCATTGCTGCAGTCCAACCCCTCCCTCCCCCTCTGTATTTAGGGGTGGTTGTGTAGGTGAGTGGACATGCTTACATTTTTGTATATATTGTTGTATATATTGTACATGTTTTTGGTGCAGGTTGGTTTTGAGACTTGTCTTTTTAGGGTCTTCTGACATCTGGGGCAAGAAAAGACTGAGGATATGACGTCGGTCATGCGCATTAGTACCCTGACGTACTGGCGTCAGTCTAATGCGCCCTGACCGACGTCAGCCTTATACTCTGGTATTCGGGCCGACTGGACGCGGACTATACCCAATAGTCAGGACTGCAGCAATGGAATCCTCGAACATCTACATTTATGGTAGGTACAAAACTGTACTTTTTTTAACCTGCATATACAAAATTGCATATGAAAAGTTCTTCAAAAACTAGGCATACTTTATAGGGCTAATAACTTTCTCACCAACACAACTAAAGCTACATTTGCCACTACTTCTCTCCTTCTCAGTCTTATTTATGGCACTCCCATCCTTTCTAACCTTCAGCCATCACAAAAATCAAAATTTGAACAATGTTATAACAAAGTTGCTAAATTTACAGCAAATACCCCTTTCAGAGTCCATCACTGTATAGCACTAAAAAACCTAAATTGGTTAGAACTACCCCATCAAGTAATGTACACAGCTTATCACTTATAAAACTAACCCAGAATCCATCTGCTTGTACAGCACTAAATAAAATTTTAAACAACTATACCTATTTGGTCATTGGAATCCACTGACCATGAACTCCTGTCTGTCCATAAGCCTGTTAAATTTGCTGGGCATTGTCTGTACTCATGTCATGCTGCTAAGGCCTGGAGCTACTTATCTGTATCCATCAGCTCAATAACCTCCCCCTATCATCATTCAAAATCATTCTGAATGATTTCCTACCCAAAAGCTGTCTTTTTTCTTATTCAACACCAGGATAAACTATATCCCCTAAATGTGGATATATACCTGACCTTACCTTACATCTAGGGTTGGCACCTTTTCAAATGCCCAAAGTGGGACATATTTTGTAGAAATGTGAGATTTTGCAAGACAAAACATACCCACAGCAGAATTTTACTTTTTTGCCAAAATAAAAGCTGATTTTTGTAGCATTTCATAGGTTCATAGGTTCATACTAGGCTATCTGCCCAAGGGCATTTATAAGCCTAGCCTAGAGTTTTGTGGCTTTCGCCACCCCTTTATTTTGAAGAAAACTATGCCCATTATTTTGCTGTACCTCTGTCAAGCAGTGACACTGAGGTAATCCCTGGGGTATATCTGCGATCTCCCATCCATTGGTCAAGATTTCTCTTGAACAAGGCCAGTGAGGTGCTCTGCCTCACATGTACCAGGATTTTGTTCCACAGCATAGGGAGTCTCTGGGTGATGAATCTGTCCCTCCAGCACGTCCTATTAATAACCGTGTCAAGGTTTAAGTCTCCAGCCCTTGTAGTTCTGAGGAATCTAGATTTTTTGAGGTGAAGCATGTTCATCAATTCTGGGTTTGACATGGCCTTGTATGTCAGGCACAGGTCACCTCTGAGCAATCGGTAAGCGACTGAATAGAGCTGGAGTTCTTTCAGTCGGGCAGCATAAGACATATTTTTGAGACCCTTTATCCTTTTGGTGAGGAACTTTTGGGGCCTTTCCAGCTGCTGCAGGTGTCGGGTCAGATACATTCCGAATGGGGCATTGTACTCAATCATTGGTCTGATGAGTGCTGAGTACAGGGGGACGATGACCTCCCTTGATCTAGATGTGAATCCCTTCATGATCAGGTGGGCAATGTAGAAGGTCTTCCTAACTACTTTAGCAACGTGAGTATCAAACGATAGGTTACTGTCAACCTGGGTCCCCAGATCCCCGATCACTTCTTCTGTGCTCAGTGGATTGCCACCTATATGGTAGCTAGGGGTAACCTTGTTTTTCCCGAAGGGTATGACTATGCATTTCTTGGCGTTTAACTTTAGGCCATGGCTCTGGCACCAGTTATCCGTTTCTGTGAGACCCTTCTGAAGGATATCTGTGTCAGATGTGTTTTCGACTATGGCGCCCAGTTTGCAGTCATCTGAGTTGAGTTGCTTATGCAATATTTATGTGCTCCAGTAATAAAATAACTGTTTTGTAGTGTTGTTGCCTCACAGCAAAAGGTTCTCCCGTTCGATTCTCGGCTGGAGAGTGGGGAGTGCCTTCTGTGTGGAGTCTGCATGTCCTCCCCGTGGTTGGGTGGGCATTCGAAAGACATGCGTAAATGGGCGTGCCTTCGTTGAAGGTTGATCGTCGAGCTGGCACCTCTGCGTTCGTGAAAATCTACTGCCAATCATTAGCAAACCGGAGTTCCGCTGTGGCGACCCCTAACCAGGAAAAGCCGAAAGACAGCAACAATAACATTAAAAAAAAACTTAAGAAATATATTTTGTCTTAAAATCTCAGGACATTTGCCATTTTTTAAATTTTTTCGCAGGGCACAACTGCCCAAAGTGGGACAGTCCCTCACAAAGAGGGACAGGTGGTAACCCTACTTACATCTCCTCACTCTTCCTTCTTCACTCACTTCCTTCCTTCTATTAATTTTATTTTTCTCCCCTTGCTCTGTCTCCAAATACACCATAAACCTGTTTTTCTTGTACTTCATATTGCAATTCCTATTTGTATTATACTAACTTAACTTTCATTTCTCTACAAACAGGCTAAAATTTAACTGTTAACTAATTGTCTCATATATATATATATATATATATATATATATATATATATATATATATATATATATATATATATATATATATATATATATATATATATATATACATACATATATATATATATATATATATATATATATATACACATATATTATATATATATATATATATATATATATATATATATATATATATATATATATATATATATATCTATACATATATTATATATATATTTATATATATATATATACATACACATATTATATATATATATATATATATATATATATAGATATATATATCTATATATATATATATCTATATTATATATCTATATTATATATATATATATATATATATATATATATATATATATATATATGTGTGTGTGTGTGTGTGTATGTCGTATCTACTCATAACCAATGTTTTCATATTAGGTCTAATTTGTTATAATTATTTAAACTGCATTTTTGTATTATTTCTAATATCTGTAAAACTATTACTCTGACAATATTTTGTAATACTTTGGAGCTTTTCTCCCTGGGCCTCTGCTGAAAATGGGCTCCTACCCACTTAGACTTTTCTGCTAATCAAATGTCAGTAAATAAATAAACTAAATCTCTGCAGCTCACTATCTTTCTTGATGTTTCCTTGGAACTGCTAGATCAGGATTCTGTCGGTAAGGAAGATATTCTCCAGTACCTCCAACAAGTATCAATCCTAAGTGAAGCTGTGAATCAGTTAAAGCACTATGCTGACAATTAGAACACTTTATTACCTTGAGTCTCATCAGTGTCTGTACTTTCTGCCCTTCCCAGCCAAGATTTGTGTTACTTTACCTAGCAATTATAAGACTCCTGTTCATATGTTTTTTGTTGCAACCTCATTCTAAAGTCTTTAACACTACTTTTGGGTGATTCCTCTCGAGACAAGCTCAAAATGAGAATATGAACACATTAGACAGAAATTCCAACAAAAATAGTTCAGATTCATCAGCTCCCACTTCAGACAGGAATGTGGCTACAATCTGCTCATTCAGCATTCTATAAAAATAGTAGATTCTATTCTTTAAGTATTGCCATTGTGGAATGTTGAAGTTGATACAAACAATAATGAGAAAAATTAATTTGTAATTAATGTGGACATGAATACAAACAGTACTGAGAATGAATTCATTTGTATTTAACATAAACCTGCACACAAAATGTCCTGAGTAGATCCTCATGGGTAATGAATACAGACATGCACACTGACTGCCTGACTGTAACATGTTACATAAGCTGAGCTGCAGGACCTCACATCTCCCCGTTAGGTTATGGTGCTCTTGAACTTACTGGATCCTTCACATACAGAAGTACATGGCACTGGAATTAGATATGGTCTCAAAGAAGATCTGTTCCTGCATCTCACCAGATTGACCCCATTATACCAATATATTTCATCTCTTCTCATATCTAAACCAAATTCTGGCTGCACTCTAGTCCTTACTTCTGATTTCTCATTTCAATAATTTCCTTCCACTCTCACTCAACTGTATCACCTTCTTATATGTATACGATGCATACGTTACATGCAAATTCCTGTACTGTACATCATATGTCAGATTTGTTTTTGCTTAATCTCTTTTAAGCAAAATCGTATACTTTATATAATTCTCCAATATGTGCTTAAATTATCTTGATTGTCAATTATAGTGCAATATATGGAGATTTTTCTCCCCATGCTTCTGTTGAAAAGGGGCTCATGCCAAACCCAGTTGGGCTATCTCATTAAACAAAGGTAACATAAACAAATAAAATAAATCTGTATACTTATTTTCTTATGTGTAGTTACTGTACACATTGGCTACTATGCTCTACTGTGTGTCTATTATTTTATACCAGACCTGGACCCAGATTCATGTTTATTTTTGAATCTATGTTGACTGGCTGCTGACAAAGTTTGTTAAATATAAAATGCCAGGATTTGGTTTTCTGTAGGGAGCAATAACACCCACTTTCTTAAGAAGGGGGCAGCATTCCTGCATCCTTGCTTAATGTGGCTAACTCTGAGGTGTCTCTACCTTGGAATAAGATAAAAACCTGCTTTCAGTTTGTAAGTTGCACCACTGGCCAGATGGGCTAGCTTGATGCCGTTTTGTGTGTTACTATTTTAGCTACACTCTCTTCGGTCATTCAGTAGATCCCATACAGCAGACAGTGGAATACTACCCTCTACCAAAATAGTTGATGTTGCCAGGCTTTAAATAGACATTGCCTGTGTCACATAGGTTGCTACGCTATAAAGCCTACTTAGGTATTGTAAGTGACAGGCTGCACATGTGCAGCTATGGAAATACAACTCTCTGTAGCAGTCAGGAAAAAAAGGGAAAATGATTCAGAAGGAAGCAAGAGAACAAAAGAATAAGAACAAAAATATACATTTCTAAGCAGAATTTCATATTTATTATGAAAATAATGTCTAGTTTTATTTCTGACAACTGCAGACAGGAAAATGTCTCAATGGTGTAAGCTTATTTACATGAATACATTGAAGCTTTCCTCCTCACATTACCATTAGTACATAGAAAAGGGTCAATGGATTAACTATGCTGTTATCAGCATTAGATCAAACATCACTCACAGTAGCAGTTACAGAGTTTCATGTTTGATTAATGCCATCTTTTTAGATTTTTCTTTTTAGTTTTTGTGTTTCAATCACATCTTCAAGGTTAAATAACAGGGGCTGATAGACCAAGAGTTCAAAGATGCAATGCTTCCACAGTTGCCATATTTATGTATGCTTCATTCCTTTCATTAATCTAACAATTAACATCCTATAACTTCTTAGGAAACAATACAGATTATACTAATTTAACAAAAGTAAAATTTCATCTGCAGATCAAGGGTAGAGATCAGTTTGTGATGTTTGCAAGAACTGCACAGGTATTTCAAAGAAGTACAAAACAGCATGTGGCTAAAAGCAACCAAAATATGGTGCGTTTCTTTTGTCAGTACATTTTATAACTCAGGCTAAGACAGTATAACATTTTCATATTAATGGCTCCGAGCACAAACATGTCCCATGTTTAGACAGCTTTGTGCAGTGTCTTACAACAGGATCAATTGCTTCTACCTCTTACTTATTTACTGAACAAGTATGGCCTTTTTGGCTTATCTTGTGTCTCTTGTATGTCAAGTGGTGTACTGTAGGTCTTTGAATTTTCAGCATCAACAAATATCATGACACTTAAAACTGTCCTATAAACATCCATTTAGACCCAGATCTTCTACCTAAATGTTCTTACCCCAATTGTATATGCCTTTCCAACATTTACGCAGGAAGCCACACTTACATTTAAATCCTAATCCATGTAAACCCACCTACTGCATGGAGCCTAAAATATCTTTGTACTGTGATTCATATAGCCCCATCAAGCATGTCAGCTTCTAAAGTTGTTTTCTTATTTTAGCCAAGCATTTCTATCAGTTTATCTGAGGTTCAGCTTACTAAGCTACAATGCAGGATCTTACACTGGACAAAAGAGGGAATTTGGATCCAGATTTTACCATGTGATTAACTGGCAGAGTAAAATAAACAGTGTCTAATTAACCTTTTATTGGACCTTTCAAGAAAACAATAAAGCAATAATAGCAAACATTGTCAGTTTTATACTTCAAAGGGTATCTATACTGGCAAAAATGCTAACATTTAATGTGCCCCCCCCAAAAAAAAAAAAAACAAAAACCAATGCTAGCATTATAAAACAACAAAGAGGTTTCACAAACAATCACATCATAAAATACCTACAGAACTTATCATCATTTCACAAATAGTGACACAGAGAAAGATTGGAAGGTGGTTTGCATTTCTAATTCCCTAACAGTTTCACACTACATGATGTACACGTAAATATACAGCTGAAGTTCAACATTTAAAAAATTCCTGGGCAGCTGACTCACTTTAACAGCAGGGAAGCCATTTATATGACTGCTGCAGTGACTTTGCGACATACCTTTCAGCTGTCCAGATTTTTGCAGAATGTCCAGATTCTTGCCTCATATTGTTAAGAACTGAAGTCACTAAATAATGACAGGCATTTGAGTTTCAGACCTCATATCCTTCAGAAAATGTATACAAACACAAAAGCTTTTATTCTTTTTATTCTAGCAACTTTCTAAGAGTGATATTTAAAATTTACCCTTATTTTTGGTCCTTTGTACCCCCATACCTCTCAACCTCTTAGTGCAAAAAATATGGACAAAGCCCGACAAAATGGGGGAACAAAGGCTCAAAAATAAGGACATATTTAAATATTGCTCTTGTATACTTAGAAAGTTGCTAGAGTTAAAGAGTTTGTTTTATCATACATCTTATGAAGGATATGAAATCTCAAATGCTTGTCATTATTTAGTGACTTCAATCCTCATATCATCCTAGTGATTTTCCAGAAAACCACAAATTGTATGAGGAACAGACCAAAAATATGAGCCAAAAATCTAGACATTCTGCATAAATCGGGACAGTTGAGACATATGGTCCCCCATCATTTTTGGCTTTGTCCAGATTTCTTGTACTAAGAGGTTGAGAGGTATGCCTTGAAACAAGGAATGAGTCTGGCTTATTATTTTCGGCATGAAAGGAGAGGAGACCAAAATGTCCCCACAGTTTTCGCTCTCATTCAGAGAAGGCTGTGTTTCCCAAAATGCTACAACCTGAGAGTTGTGAACAGCAAATTGCTAGACAATGTAGGTGCCTTTGGAGAGACTGTAGCCATACAGCTACTTCTCTCTGCACCACCGAGAATCATGTAACTAGGTATCAGGAAATGCCTGTCTGTGACTACAGGATTTTCAGTCATTATTCTATATTTCTTATATCAAATGTAGCTGAGGTCATATCACTGCCAGCAAGGCTCCTTAATAACTACTACAGCTTTCCTTTATATCTATACAGCAAGCCAATTGGTAATGTTTTGATGACAGTCCCATGCCAATCAAGCCTCAGTTGTCATGACTGACACCTGACTGAGGATGGACAGAGAGGTGCAGCACAACTATAAATGTGAATGATAGGCTACACAAGCAATAAATGTGCCATTAGTGTTTAATTTACAATCAAATAAGAACAGTATTTCACCAAGTATGTCCACATTGCAGGCTAGCCGTCCAGGAGTTTCTCTTCATTTTACTAATTAATGAAGCATTAATAACTTCAGAATCCAGAGAAACCCTCGTCATTTAGACACCAACGAAACTTTGTCAGGGTGGTTGCGCAATCAAGGTCAATGTGGACATGAACTGGATGCAACTAAAAGTATTAGAATTAGGATTACAGGTTACTAGCGTTTAGTTTTACTTGTGTGAGTCAAGTGCATACATAATACACAATCAGATTACTAGCAGTTCTGGGGAGGTGACAAGGTATTCATTCCAATTAAATAAAACAATTAGGAGGACTACTGCCTCAAAGAAAACAAAAAACGTCATCTTTGATTTAGGGGACTACACTTTAGAAATGGTTTCTAAGAGGGATGGGTGGAAATAACCATTTCTGTGAAAATTAAACATATGAATGTCCCAAGGATCCTCAATATGAATGCAATGACTGTTACAGTTTTCCATTACAGGTAAAATATTTTTCAATTGCTTATTAACTAAAATTAGTTGAGCAAATTAAAAAGCATGTCAAAAAGTTCCAGAGGTTATCCTTCTCACTCCATGAGGAGAAAGCTGTTGTATTAGTAACTCCCAGAATAAACACAAGGAGCAATGCAGTCTGAAATCACATTCAGGTGGTGGGTATAGGGACATGCAAGTGATGAATAGTCTCCCTATTGAAATTCTGGGACCCAAAATGCTGAGTCCTGATATCCTCTGGGAAAAATAAGGAAAATCCAAGAGAACAGTGAGTATCAAACATCATTTCTCCTTTAAACTTTTTTGTATGGATGCAAGCCCCCCTTCATGCCTCAATGTGGGGGAGAGCCCCCAAACCCACAAGCTTATATATATGAAATCCAAGATCACCACACCTCAGAGAAAAGGGAATGTTCTCAGAAATGGCTATCTTGGTATAACTAAGTCTGGATTTTCAGCTATTCAATCTCTATAGCACAGGACTCACTTATGCAGGTCCTGATATTTCAAACAGTTCCAAACAAATTTAAAATAATTGTAATGAATATAATATAGTTATGCTTGTGCCTTGATGTGAGCATGTGAGGTATTGCCAGTTATGCCAGGAGAAGTAGGACAGTGGATGTGTAACATATGCCAGCACAGCTATCTGGAATTTTGTAAAGAATTATATGTCATTTGTATATCAAACTGATTTGTATAGATGCTTGTGTTGAAAAATGTGTTTGTAAAGCTGCTTGTGTTAAAAATGTACAAACAGTGTGCCCTGCTGGACATAAAAAGAAATGTACATATATTATTGTAACTGTTTACAAGTATATGTTTTAACAGAGGATACTGGAATAAAAGAGGTTAATCTCAAACTTTGAAATTAGTCTGAAATTAAATTACCTGGCTTAGGCCATAATGATTATATCTTCCAGTTCTCAATGCAGCCAGAGACAAAACATCTGTACTTGGAAGCTTCATATATTGTCATTGGGGTGAACCAACTGCTACTCAGGAAGGGTGGAGGTTTGGAATTATTTTATGACTTCCAGGAGCGGCAGCAGATCTTAGCAAGGCTGTGTATGTGCGTGTGTGCGCGTGTTTGTGAGTGTGTGTGTGTGTGTGTGTGTGTGTGTGTGTGTGTGTGTGTGTGTGTGTTATTGACACATATGTGCTAAATTCTGACAGCTTTTAGCTATGAGTGGGAAGCATGGAAACCAGACGTCAGATTGACCATATTTATTTATTTATTTATCTGTCATTTTTTAACCGGGTTATTCCAACTGAGCCAGTGGCCTGTTTTCAGTGGAGACTCAAGGAGGAAAGCTCCAGACAGTTATTGCAAAGTTACAAAAAAGAAAAACATATGACAATGAAGTTTTATGCAAACATTCCAATAATATGTTTTACATGAGAACATTAGAAATTTACAAAAGGCCTGAGAATGAAGTTTACATAAATTTGCATAACATGCAGTACAAAAGTTAGAATTTTTTTTTGATTGGCGAAAAGAGGAAGAGATGCAAATGAGATAGGACACTTGCAATAGGTGGGTGTTAAAAGTGTGACAGGTAGTAACTTGGTAAGGTGGGATTTAAGTGGGATCATTGCAGTTAAAGGTGTTGGCATTTAGGAGAAAAGTTTTAAGTTTGGATTTAAAGAGATTTATGTTAGAAATGTGATGTCATTCTGTAATCCATCACTAAAAATAATGTTTAATACTAGGTGAGACTGAAGTCTCAGAGCAGTCTGGTTTTGTAACCTGACAAAGAAGGATCTCTCACCCACTTCATCTTGCCATGCTCTAGTAAGTGAACAAATAATAATTCTTTAGATCAGTCAGGAAAATACAGTGATATTAGTTAAGTACTGTTTTTCTATATCTGTGTGAATCTGTTCATCTGTGTTATTTTAACATTTCCTGGGACTGAAACCTCTAGTGTTTATTGTAAATAGATATTTTGTATTTTCGTGTTCTTTTATTAGTTATTATTAAATATATTTAAACTTTCATTGTAGCTGGTCCTTTAGAGAATATTTTAAACTTTGGGAGTGCTTAAATTTATTCGGTGACACTGCGACCGCTCCTGAAAGCCTTACTGTTTGGTCAATATTGCCATTTATATTAATATTAATTTCACTCCATGTAATTGGGTATCCTTGCAAGAGCCTTAGAGTAGCTAGCTTTGGAGTGTCTGGTGGTGGTATAATTACCCTATAGTTTGGGCAGAAGGGGGCATAGATAGTAAATCTGTGCCAGCCTTTCCCATGTGTGTGTGTGTGTGTATGAAAATCAAATCTCAAAGACAGTGTATGTGTCAGCTGCTTGGAGCAGGGACATGAAGCACTTGTTCCACATAAAGGGTGCTGGAGGACTTGATTTGGACACTCGGCTGAGGACTCAACCCTACACCTGTGCCAGTGGGGAGTCTTATTGGGGACCTGGAGAGAGGATCCAGCCCCTGGTCAGACTGTGTTCCCTGTGGGCTCTTACGGGAAATTGTGCTTGATGCAGAGAGCTGCATCTGGGAAAACTGGGTGTATCAATTTGTGCTCCAAATGAACATCCTTCTCCAGTGCCAGTGGTGAGGATTCAGGCTTCTTGATTACTGGTCCAGAGTGGGGATGTCACATTCAAAATAAGTTTCTATTCAATAGCATTACCACACATACATACTTACATAAATGCATGCATGCAGTGAAGGTAAATGATGAAATATTCCTCATTCAAATGAAGTGCAACCAATGCTCACATCACATTCTGTATCACAATCAAGAGTTGTAAACTGGATATTGGAATGGGACATTTTTCAGAACTCATTCCTTAAACTTTAGAAAATCATTACCATTGAGGGTCATCCTCAGAGAAATAGTAGACAAAAGCAATAAAAAAAAAACAAAAGCACTTAGTTAATGAGGACATTAAATGACTACTCATGAATCAAAATCTAGAAATGTAAAAAACACACAACACACAGAATTATATCCAATCCCCAGAAAAGCAGCTAAAACAATATTACCCATCTCAGGAAAAAGCAGAAGCATGTTTACTATAGGAAACTTTTAAGTCTCCTAAGGCATGCAAAGGTGCCTTCTAGCCACAATTTCTGTTTAATATTGTTCATTATAAATCACACATACAGTACAGATAGTACATTAAATACAGCAATATGTGCACTTCCACTCAAAAGCCTCTACATTGTTATGTAAGAAAAGTGTACATGAGACACTTCGTTATATCAGTGTCTTTATTTTACACGCCAGGGATCTACAAGTTAACAGTTATTTCCAATTTTCCGTATTCCTGTGGCCTTATTACTGACACTACCCTACCCAACTATTGCCAGTAGCATGATCACAGCCTCAGCTGGTGAAATATGGTGGAGTGTGGATGCCATTACAGTCTGGGGCCCTGGAGGCATTTATCTACTAACTCTGAACCACTCCTTATAAACAACGTGTCCCAGGCTGAGCTCATGCATGTTCCCATATACATCAACCAAACATGTAGGCAGGATGCATGCATGTGTGGAGTATCACAGTACGTCTCCTGGCATTAATCTCATGGTGTTTCCAGTCTGAGCAAACTTATGCCCCTTCTGGGGTGACACAAGTGACCATCATCCACTGTACTACATGTTTCTGACAATACCTTGGGTATCATAGGTACAAGTCAAACTCATGCTTTCAGCAGGTAACACTGTCTTTTCTCAGGATAAAATAATTTGAAATTCACTTGCTCACTCCTGAAATGGTTATTTGCCACAGACAGCAGCCAGTGGTCTATGAAGTTTTTCACCCTTTCCAAAATGCTGTGCGGCTGTAGACTTTACATGTGTGCACATGTGTGCGTGTGTATGTATGTATGTATATATATATATATATATATATATATATATATATATATATATGGACAGTGCCTGAAAAAATAAATTTTTAGCTGTTGCTATATCTTTCATGTTGATAGGTAGCTTTGGCTGTGTTAGGTTCAAACTTAGAACCCTGACAGCAGCAATTTCAGGAACAAAACTTTTATGCCAGCAGGGTGTAATCTCAGACACTTGTGCGATATGGTTTGTAGTACACTGAGAACTATAAGTGTGCTGTACATGCTCTTCTAAAGAGCATCTTACTGTATTTACACTACTGTTCCCTTGACCGCAAAAATTCCCATCTCGTCACTCCATCATTCAGTCTTACACTACTAAGAAACCCTTGTGCTCCACTGACAAATCATTACTCTGCATAACTAAACTTAATAACAATGCAGGATACTCCCTGTATTCACACTGCTTCAATAGCTGGAATATCATCCCCTCCACATAAGGACAGTCTGCAACCTGAAAGACTCTAAATGCCAACTGAAGCAACACCTGATACATTAATGGTTCTGCATCTACTCCTCCGCTGGTTGAACTGGCACTAATATGGTTATATGAAGCCATATGAATCCATGCATAATATCACAAATATCCCCTCCTCTGCCATTCATCTCCTTTATATTCTTTGTGCCTCCTCTCCTCCTCCTTTTCTTTGGGCTGCTTTAACTCTGTACCTTATCTTCCAATGTCCTAGATTTTGATCAAGTATATATAGCAACAAATATTCTTACGTAAAGCCTGAATATCTATGCATACTGATGATATTGCAGTCTGCATGTCCTCCCCGCGGTCGAGTGGCCTCTGAAAGACATGCGTGAATGGGCGTGCCTTCGCTGAAGGTTGGGCTGGCAACTCTGCACCATAAAAATCTACTGCCAATCATTAGCGGACCAGAGTTCTGCTGTGGCGACACCTAACCGGGAAAAGCCGAAAAGACAAACAACAACAACTGATGATATTGCACTGCATATACCTCCCTGAATTAAAAAATGTATTCATATACAGCGTAACTATTATTTTTAATTGAAACTGTAAATAATGTAACTGACATCAAGGATGTCTGAATAACTGAACTGTTGCTCATGAATAAAACTGACTGAAAATGATGAAACAATGCAAGTGATGCCATTGATGTCTGTATAATGTAGCTTTTCTTAAATAAATATCTCATTTACAAGACTGTCAGAATTTGGCAAAATAAAACATAAATAAATGTCAGAAGTTAAAAATACAAAGCTGCCCTCGATAGGTGAGTTTGGCATACAAATAGTAATAATTTTTTTAATTCACTTCAGTTATCCTAATGTGACTCCAGCATTTATATTCTGTTTTTATTTTTGTAATGGTTGCCAAGATTCTTCCAAACTAATCCTCCCTACTCCTTATACAGTCATATACCCGGTATTTCATTACTACATGCACAACACAATTTTCATTTTTTTGAACATCAGTTATTTACTTTCATTTTCAAGTGGACTAGTACAAGTCAGCATGTGTCAAGCAAACAGAAGCTCTCAAGAAGAAAGCATGTATGATATTAGAACTTAAAATAAATAAGAAATTAATAAGAAATTAAGTTGTGAAAAAGCAATGTTTATTTATTTTTTTATATTCATCCATCCATCCACAACCCTTACATGACAGATGCTAGTATTTCAGAAGACAAGATTGAAAATGCAATCTAACCATATGAGTAACATTTTCAGAAGTGATTAAAAAAAAGTCAGCAGAAGTACATTTTCTATCAAGTTCAATTTTCTTTTCATTGGGAAGACGGTGTGCGATAACTGGTATTTGTTTTGTTTCTGAGATGCTGGTGGCAACATAGATACCAACTGAAAGTAACAACATTTTGTGACAGAATGGCATCTGATACCTATCTAGGTGTGGTACAAGTTCCAGCTGTGTACATTAGCTAATTTTACTGCACACCAGAACAGACACACAGGATGTTTTAGAATTGTGAAAACATTTTAGCTCACGTCCCATCTAATAACATCCTCTAAAAATTATTTTCTGTGCTACTCAGCATTGTAGGCTGTGTTTCTTATGTGGCAAGTTTTCATAAAATGTGATTAAAAACATTTTTGTACACATTGCCTCAGTGTGTTCACATGTCAGACATATTCAGGAAAACAATATTCCTCTGAATGTGTTTTACTTCTGCTTACTCTTTGAAAACAAACTTGTGCCAGCAGGGCATGACAGACACTGATAACCACAATAACTACAATATATTGTTGTCTCTATCTCAGAGTACTATTCTAGTTTTGGAAAAGTTACATATCTAGATATCTACATATCTAGATTGCCTGTAATTTAAGTCCTTCATTTTCTTTAGCCAGTCCTACAACAAAGTTAATTCAAGGTTTTTAATAAGACATTATAGATTAAAGATCCGCACTACACAGCTTATATTACAGAAGTTGCACCATTCAATGAAATATATGTTGTAGAATACCCTTATCCTAACTCGCAAAAACACAGTTTCTAGAATTGGTTTGCAATGCAATTCTCAACTGCAAGACCACAATTGTGCAAGTAATTTTTTTTCATTTTAATTTTTTATTCTTTTTACAACAGTCAAGTGACCATGGCATACCTCTCAACCTGCAGGCATTGAAAATAGCTACAAAGGCTCTTGAAATGTATCCACCCAAAAGTTAGGACACCTAATTTGCATGAAATCTGCATACTGAGCAGCACATAACTTCTTTAGTGTCCAGTCGGATCACAGAATGATACTCAGAAACATAATGACACAAAAATATAAGCCTGTTATCAATGACAGAGAGCAAAATCTAAAGACTTTTATTTAACTGTGTTGTAAAAGTCTGTATCACAAACTCATTTATCTGTTAGGTAAAAAGAGAGATGTAATATGTGGTTCTCATTTCTTTAAATTATTAATGCCATCAGTAATTTGGCTATCTGCTGTGGTTTGCTGTGTACCCAGCAGCATCAAAACTGTGTGATTAGAGAGGAATTTAGAAAATCATAGGAAGGGACAAATCAAGCCTGAAAATAGGAATGTACTTCTAATAGTCACAGTTGAGACCCATGGACCATGGTGTTACAATATATAAGTAAGGATGGTATGGGAGGCAAACTTCTTCACATTGGGGTGCAGAGGGGCTTGTTTCCCTGCAAAAAATGCTTTTTAAGTTAATGTCACCAGTTGTAATGTTTGACAAACAAAGGAGCAGCCGCCCCTGGCACAAAGTGCTGGTGTGCAATCAGCTGATCTGGATGACTCTTCACTGCACACTGGCATTTACAAATAAATGCTGATACTGCATTTGTGGCCAAAGCCAAGGCTTTGTATTGCTCCTTGTATGCTATAATGTACCAGTTGTACCAATCAGCTTGTTAAAATTTAACAGAAGCAAATTGCTTTCCCCAATACCTGTACTGAGCAGCTTTGCCCTAAAATAAAATGCGTTTTACAGCACATTTCAGATATGTAGTATATATAGTACTCCAAACTGTTTAACAGAAAAGTATGATAGTATGAAAGCTGTGATTAAAAGAAACAGAGTCTGGACTGAGGTAGGTAATCATCATACACACTTTATCTTAAAGTAATTTCTAATGCATTGAAGTCTTTACTAGTAATAGAGGTACCACAGTGCATTTAACATATTTTGTAAGCCACAGTGGTTTACGAAGAGTCAGGTACAGTAGGAAATATATGACAAAATCTAAGTCAAACATTTATGCAGATTATTCAACTTTTTATGATAGTGTGCATCACAAAGGGATTTGCAAACTCCATTAGATTCATCCTAGCCAGTACAATAACTTTTGGATCTAGTGTGGAGTTTCATGCATACTCTACTCCTGTGTTTGTGTTAAGCACCCTGCAATACAGTATGATGAGGACCATAGCTGAACCCAATGAAATATTGGTATTTATTAATCCTTATTTCAGTTTTGCAGAATTTCTTGATTTTTGACTGATAATTCATTCTGTCACATTTATATTCAGAGACTACATTAAAATGACTTTATACACTATGGAACCTGGACAACTGCCTTAATAGTTTAAATCTGGATATTAAATGTGCTTTAAGATTTTGCGCTAAAAACAGTGTCACTGACAATTTTCTAAGGACTGTCTCTGCAAGAAGAGTACATCTTCAACAAATCTTCAAACACAGATTTTTGCAACAGAAATAAGAACATTTACTGGACTTATTAACGTCATCATTCTGTTGTACATTTTTGTTACTTATTACTTCATATTTACTTCTCTGCTGATGATGGTACTTTTTCCTGTCTAAGAATAGAAGGTAGTCAGTTCTGCAATTTTCATTCTCTGGCCAAAATACATGAAAGGAGAAGTACAGATGCAAGCCAGCATGATGAATCAGAGGAAGCTGTTTTAAAATCCTGGGATAAAATCCGTCTGGGAACTTTGGGGATTCCTCATCTCTTTTAGAGACTCACACTAATATCTTTTAAGTCCATTTTATTGAAAGGGAGTACTAGTCAAGTAAAGTTCAGTTTAGCAATTTCTCTGAATAGGGGCACCCTCACTCATCCTCCCATTTTCTGTACGATATTGTTGATACTTGGATTTCAAAGAGCAGAACTTTAACAATCAATATTCAAATCCCCTCCACCAATGCTATTGTGAGACCTGATAAGCCAGTGGAGATGATAAATGTGTACTTACATTCTATCTTTTACACAGAATATATCTACATCTCTTTACAAAGCAACAAATTAAACACATGCAGCTACAGAAAGCAATTATCTGTGGAGCAACTTTCACATAAACTGCTTTCATAAAGTGAATCTACACTAGCATTAAGACCATATGTTTTTATAAGTAATTCATCCATAGATGCCGTTAATACCAAGCTCATAGGTCAGTAGGAGTGGAGGTCATGAGAAGCTGACACATGCTGTGGCTTGTAACAGTCTGAAGATGTTACACAGAAGATAACAGCAACCAAGTGGAGGGGTGGAAAAGAAGCAAATGAATTATCTTTTTAAGATACACAGCATTCCATGATGTTTACACACACACACGCACACACACACGCACACACGCACACACGCACACGCACACGCACACACACACACACACACACACACACACACACACACACACACACACACACACACACACACACACACACACACACAGGCACACACTGCATGCTCAGGGTAACATCAGGCTTCTTGTTTTGCCCCTCCACAGATCTTGCCCAATGGCTCCACTGCCTTTACTCAAACATCCCATTGAATCTGTTGGGGGGAAGAGCCAGACATCTTTGGGCTAGTCAACAATCGTATGACCCAGTTATTCCTGAATGAGGTTTCTAATTTGTTCATTCATTCCCCCCTGTGTTAAGGGTCTGGTGGAAGAGAGTGGGACTGATTTCAAGTCTGTTGGAGTGCTCTCCCCTCCCCCTCCCACCAGAGCACTCTGGTGGCTCCTTTGAGCTCTAATTAGGTGCTGCAGCCAATCATCCCTTTTCTCCTTGCTTCAGATCTTCCAGCATCTACTAAGGGTAACACTGGGTTTATACTTAAGTCTCCAGTGATGCATCTTTGTATACTAACCATTACTGTAGTCTGGCATATCAAAACAATGGCAGAGCAAATACTCACAGTAGCAGCAAGCACAGAGGAAAATGGTCATCTGTGACGCCAGTTAGCTGAGCTTAGGAGGAGAACCTTTCCAACACAGAATAACTAACTAGGCAAAGTTGGAAAGACTGACCAGAAATAGCTCTTCTACAGGGAGATGGTGACGGCTGAGTTAAAAATGCCTACCTTGTAGTATATAACCTGCATGGGGAGAGTGGGAGCAGGTATCCCTCTCAGCTGTGTAGTACTGGCAGACATGTTATAGCATATGTGGAAGACACATATTACATTAGCATCACATTGCATTCCCTACAGCAATGTGAATCATGGACAAAAATACCAACTGGACCCTGGGAGACAAAATTACAACAGCTTTCAGTGATGAGACAAAGCTGTCCAATACTGGCATCTCATTAGCAACTTCTGAAATAATGTATCATGGCTATGTAACTTGCTGTTCACTCTGGGTGGCGGTCATCTATCACACTGCAGATAAAATAGCAGAAGGAAATAAATTCACAGAAAAATGGCGAGCTCTTTGTAATTGCTGTTGGCGTACGTTAAAGAAAGATCAGAAAATCTGTCAGAGAAAGTAAATTAACATCAAACAAAGAATCTACAGCAGCAGTTAACACCATCCAAAAGTAAACTGCTTCATGTGGGAAGACTGGGCATTTGGGTGGACTTAATCATTATTCTCAGGCATCAATAATTTAAGGAAAGAGGAACCACATATTATAGCTCCCTTTTTCACTAACAGATAAATGAGTTTGTGGTTTGGCAGTAGCCTTAGGTGTAATAATATGTAAGATGCACCATTACATGTAGAACAGTGTATGTCTGTGCCCCTGGGTAGGAAGAAATGAGGAAAACCACCTTACAGCAATTCAGACAGTGCATCACACATAGAATGACATAGAACCCCATACCTCCAGCCTAATAATGACTTGCCCATGTAGGAGTCTTCTTCAACTTCCTATTCAGAGAGGGCTGGGGACTTTTATGTAAGAACATGAGCTCTGAATTGGCAGTGGCTGCAAGGATTTACTAAAACCATTCTAGGGAACCCCTGAAAAGCAAATCTTTGAGGACACAGCAAACTCACCCATTTAAAAAGATTTAAAAGAATTTTCAAAACAAAATTCACTTCCATAAATTAATATAACAGTATATTCCATAAGTCTAAATAAATAAAAGCTAGATGCTGATTTTTAGATATTTCTTTATTACAATGTCTCCTTATTTCTATACTTGGAATTAGGAAGAAATACCACTTAAAAAAGGCTATACTACTACAAACACAACACAAAGTGATTACCTTCTCCCAGCATCCTTCGTTAGGTACAGAACAACTTCTTAAACATTATTTACACTGCACATAACTATCCTATCTGTAAACATGCGTGGTCCCTATAGGGAGGTGTTCTGACAGTAAACCTGAACTGCTTATGGTGCAATTAATTGAATTTTACTGGTACTAATTCTTGACAGGTGGAAGATTTATGGCTGTTTTCACATGAAGAGGTCAATATGTCACTTACTCACCTGTCATACATGAAGGGATGGACTGTAGATGCACCATAACCAGAGAAAACGATTCTGTAATTACGGTCACATGGCCTCAGAGTAGCGACTAGCAGTGTAAAGAGAAGCAACATTGGACTCTTATCCAGCAACAGCTTTGTTTTTCTGATACTGATCGCTCTTGGTTGCATTTGGTCAGGGCATGGATCATCAGAGCATATTTCTCAAGGGCTGGTTACATGCATCACATGATTGCAGAGCAGTATGAAGCTGGTTAGTGCTATACAGCACACAGGTCCTCTGCCTGCTACTTACAGCACCAGTTAGGTACATAATTATAATGCTTGCTGTATGCACTGTGAATCATTTCATAGAAACAATTACCTATCCTGGGTGTATATGGGGAAAGGACATAAGAGTGTGGTTTTGCACTACCTGCAAGTTAACCCACTAGGCTCAATAATGATGACTTTAGCTTTTTTATTATCAAATACTTTATTAAACTGGCAAAACTACTATGGGCATATGCTTTTTTTCAAGGGAAACTGGAGAAAACTGACTGGTTAAGTGATTTGTTCAGTCACACTGTATGCTAATGGAGTGTAAGGAAATCAAACCCAGGACTGCAAGAAGAAGCTTATCAGCAGCTCATATCCTTATGTCCCTGAGCTATACAATAGCAGACTACATTAAACAAGGCAGATGTGAGAGGAGTCATGACCCAAATAAAGGGACTGGTAAGCATACGCATCCATTAGCACATCTTTTGCATGCCTTCTCAGAATATGATCACAAGTCCCTAATTACATAAAGAAGCAATTATAATTAAAATAAACCTTATTTTAAGTATACAGTTACCCTGTTACTGGCCTTAGATAAGCCATATGTCTGATCATGTCACTGTTGTTGTTGTCACTTTGCATACTCTCTCTGTGTACTGCAGACTGTTTCACTATTCTTAGTTACTGTACACGTTTCTTCTCTCTGAACTCATGATACTGTTGGATTTTTTCGCTTCACCCAGCTTGGACTTTCTGGTCAAAAAATACTCTTTCAAAAACAAAAATATTCCAGTACTCTCACCCAATTTTTTATCTTCCATTCAGCCTTTGCCTTCAACAGTTATCATCTTTTAATGAGACAACAGTATGCCATAAAGGGAGTTGTATAATGATATTTTCGTGTTTCTGCAAAGCACTTTCTGTCAAGCTGGACTAACTATGTGTTGATCAAATGCAGGTTGGTAGCCAGTCCATATTCAAACATGCCTAAACAACTCTTCCCGAAAGACCCTTCAGTTGCCATCTATAACATACTGAACAAAGGCATACTAGACATTGGAAGCATGTGAAATTAATGCATTTCACATGGTAACTGGTTGTAAAACAGAGTATAATGTTTTAACAGATGCAGTTTTTTCTTTCCTTGTGTTGTTTGGGAAAAGTAGAGCCACAATGTATTTGGATCAAGCTTTTATTTATTTTTTGTTTGCTTGTTTACACCTTTATTTTTTAATGGGTGTGTATGCTGATCCATGGACTATTGTAGCTGTGATCCAGACCAAAAGAAGTAGTTAAAAATAATGGCACTTCAATGAAATGTAGTTCAACATGAAAGTTAAAACTGAGCTAGAACAAACTACAATGGTAAAATATTGAATTTTTTTTAACATTCAAGGTTACAATGTAGATAGGAATGCGATAGTTACAAACAACATTCAGACCACCAGCAACAATAAATGAAATCATGCAGTATGGTAGACAGTATTGGGTGTATTCCTTTCTAAAGCTGTGCTGTAAAGTTGCCCTCTTTAAACTTTACAGTACAGAGTTGTTAGGATTACTTTTGTCAGGGTCTATATTACAAGATCGACGATTGAAAACATCGAACAACATATGGTCGACATCATATGGTCGATGTCTTCAAATGCCCCCCACTGCCCCCGCTACTTAAATATACCATCTCCGAGACCGCACTGCATTGCAGTAAATGGAAATCTCCCCTTACGGAGATTTCCATTTACACGCTCGAGATTCTGAGCGTTCAATATTCTCATGTCGACAATGTCAGATTCGACATCGTCGGCTTTCGAAAATATAATATAGACCCTTTTGGGTCTATATTATAAAATCGACAGTTGAAATCTTCGAACAACATATGGTCTACACCATATGATCGATGTCTTCAAACGTCGACCTTATAAAAAGACAAAAAACAAAAAAAAGTGCCCTAACGGGTTTAAGTAGGGGAGGAAAACACCCCTGCATCCTCAACACCCACCGCTACTTAAATATACCACCTCAGAGACTGCACTACATTGCAGTAAATGGAAGTCTCCCCTTATGGAGATTTTCGTTTACACGCTCGAGATTCTGAGCGTTCGATATTCTCGTGTCAACAATGTCAGATTCAACATTGTCGGCCTTCGAGAATATAATATAGACCCTTTTGTCAAGCACTATCATGGATTAGGGGGAACAGACCTCTATATATGTATTGGCGTGTTCCCCTTTTTGTATGACAGATCTCAGAATTAGTGTATGTAAGTAGCAGAGGTTGTAGCAGGTGCAGTCTCCCATATGACGAGCACAGGACGACTTGCTTCCCACCCAAAATGCTTAGTTTCAGACATTTTCCACCTGTTATGATTTAACTGAAAAAAATCAAGATGTAATATTTCAACTTGCTGCTTTGCTAATAGGTCTGCCTTGCTAACAGCTTAAACATGACAAGACTGTGATTAATGGGCTTGTGCTCAACAAAATGGACCTGATCACAATAGCTTCTTTTAAATTTTCATCATCATTTTGTAAATCATGCATTCTTTCATAGTCTAGTCAAAGTTGGATGTGAGGATAAGAAGAGAAATGTAGCAGTCAAAGTATTGTTTCTGCATTGATGGGAGCTACACTAGAGTGGTGACTATGGGTTAGAAATACTACACATTTAATCATGCATGTGATTGCCAATACTACAATCATGAACTGCAAAGATTTTAGGGTGAAGATTACTTTGTCACTCCACCGTTTTGCATGTATTTTATTCTGTTACAGCTAGGCAGACATCTGTGGAATTTTTAGCTTAAAGGGTTTATTTTTCATTATATTTAGACTGCTAATTATAGTTTTCAGAACTATGTTTCTGTCTGCCATAGAAAAAAGGAAATGCAGATCACTGGGTATATAACATGCTCTGTGTACAGAATCACATTTGGCAAGTATCAGTCATTGTAATTTTTTTCCACTGCAATGATGAAACATGAAATGCATGCAAAGAGCTACTTCCCATTTTTGACTGTTGTGTATATTTTCAGTTTCAGCTGTACAGTTGGCACTCTTGCACTGGTTCCCATAACCCCCCCACACCCCCCCCCCAGATGGCCCCTTAGAATAGAATTATGATATCGCAAGCAGAAGCACTGCCATGAATCAAACTGAACATTTTGATTTTAGTGCAGTAGTGGATTAAGTTCACCTTGGGCCCCAGTTGGTTTTCAACCATGCACCCCCACGCTTTTTTGACCATACATAAATGCTCATATTTTTTAGATTCACTTTCCTGATTTAAGACCATTTGAACTGCAGTCATTATAATTTATAAACTTTCTTTTCCATAAGCTACAGCTGCATGACTGTAAACACCTCAAATGTCCAACTGTGATTTAAAAAATGGCCACAGTAAAGTATTCCAACTTGCATTACACAGATGCACACTAGTCCTAAAGATAGATTCAGCCATACTGGCAGCCCCCCATACCCAGCAATTTGAGTTCTACTGCTGACTGTGCATACCTCAGATGTCTACTAATTAATAAATAATCACTGAGACAATAAAGTATTTCAGTCTGTGTCACATAAACACACAACAGCCCAAGTATTCCAACTTATTTCACACAAGCACACACTAGTTCTGCAAAGCAAAATTATTTAAACTGAATAAACAACAGGGTAAGTTACATTCATCCACAGAAAGCAACCAGTAAGCAGTTTTAGCCACTTTGCTATATAAACTACAACTCATCTGTTTGTGATAAAATATATTGCCTCTCAACCTCTTAGTGCAACAATCAGGGACAAAGCCAAAAACATAATGATCAAGGCCCTAAATCAGAGATAAATTTCTTTAGAAAGTTGCTAGAATAGCAGTTTTTGCATTAATGTGCATTTTCTGAAAAATATGAAGCTTTAAACTCAAATGTCAGTCACAGGTATTCTGAATTATTTCACCCAAATGCACATTATTCATACAAAGGCAGATGGTTGACTGAGCAGACACCCAGATGGAAAGTTACTTTCTTTTACAAATAAACTTCACCCCACCTAGAACAGCTATATCCAATTTGTTGTGTAAACTTCACTTGACTGTAATAAAAAAAAAAAAAAATCAAACTTTTAGTTCATAATTCAAAGACAAGCCCAAAACATAATGAAAGACAAAGGCCGAAAATCAGGGACAGACTTTAAATAGTGTTCTTACATACTTAGAAGGTTGCTATAATCATATCTCTCAACCTCTTAGAGCAAGAAATCTGGACAAAGCTATAAATAAAAGTGATACAAAGGCCCCAAAATAGGGACTTTTTTAAAATATTCATCTTACAAACATAGAAAGTTGGTAGAATAACAAGTTTTGCATAAGCATGAATTTTTCTGAACTGTATGAAGTTTGAAACTCAAATGCCTGTCATTATTTTCTAACTCCTGTCTTCAATGATTTGCCACTAATTTGCCAGAAAACCACAATTTTATGAAAAACAGACCAAAAATAAGAAGTAAAAATCTGGACATTATGTTAAAATTTGTACATTTGAGAGGTATAGTTTCTTGCAGTGGCATGCCATGAAAAGTCAGATGTCTGTCAAATTTTAGTGACTGCAATCCAATGTGATTTGCCACAAAAAACACATATCCTCAGTGATTTGCCACAAAAACCACAAACTTTATGAGACACAGACAAACATATAAAGCATAGTCAAGGACATTCTGTGAAATCAGGGGAGAGTTTCATCATTGCTTCACATACATTGCTGCCATAGAATAACACGAAATCCATGCAAACAGCTCCTTCCTGTTTTTGATTCATATGTATATTTCCAGCTTCAGCCATACAGTTGGCACGCTTGTGCACTACTCCTTCAAAGACAGACATTAAAAATGTCAGAAAATGTTGCTTTGATCCAGAGCCAGCCTCTGCCCCCCCCCCACACTTAACTGTTGTAATCTTTAATATTTTAACAGAAAACCAAAGATTCTTTAAGACATGGACCAAAAGATGAGGCATGCTAGCTCCAGTGCTGCCAGTGTTGTACTAATCTTAACTGTTTACCTCACACTACAGCAAGACACTATTCAGCTACTCTTTTACTTTGTGAGTCTCCATTAATCTACTTTGTATAGTTGTGGAATTTTACTGTTTGCCAGTTTGCCATCGGAATTAATCAGTGGGCGACAAGGTGCTGAAAGATAAATCAGTAAATGGCGCACAACAAGTTTATGTACCTGGATGTATTATCCATCTATCCTTCCACAGTCCCTTTTTCCCATTTTTGCACATGGGGTTGGGGGTGTCATTTCAATAGTGACAATCATCTAGAACCAAGTTTTAGACCGCTGGGTGGTCCATCCTGCTGCGGTAGTTCCACACCACACACTCACACCTATGGCCAATTTAGAGTATCCAGTCCACCTACTGCATTTCTTTGGAATGTGGGAGGAAACCAAAGCACTCAGAGAAAACCTACGTGAACAAAGGGAGGGTATGTAGACTCAACACAGAAGGCACCCCAGCCAAGAATCGAACTAGAGAACCTCTTGCTATGAGACAACAACGCTATCCTCTGCACCACTCTGCCTTCTCAATAAATACACTCTTATAGATGAATGGTGCCCTATGTGCAGTGTCACTGGCCATTCCTGAACATGTGCACATGGCAGTCTCAGGTAAACACTTGTGGTGGCATTTAAAACTTTTCTTCATAAAACTAACACTATCTACTTATTTTATTAGTTACTGAACATAACAAAATGTCTAATTATAATATACCAAATGACTTTTCATGGGCATCCCTGGAACTGTGAGCCCAGGGTAGCTGCATATCTGCCACTGACTGTAAACTTGCTCATCCAAAGCCAAGAGTCAATCCAATTGAAGAAGCCTTGCGCAGTGAAATGGCACTCATTAATCCAGATGTTCTGTCCTATGCTGTCACTGCAACATCTCAAACTTTACAGTTCTATTCCTTTTTCAGTAACAGTATTATCTTGGCTTTTGATGGAGGATACATACCCACTGGAGGTTTAAAGGTTCCTTTGAGAAAGCATGTTTTCTTTTTACTTTTCTTTAAACATTCAAAGCTGCTGATGCAGTTTTTCTAATGCAGTTCATTGAACAGGAAATGTTCTCTGGCTTGACATCTGTTATTTCCTTTGAGACAGGATAGTACACAGGTCATGAATAAGCCATCAAACCAATTTCCAGGCACAAAGTATAAAGCTGGGGTTCCCCTGGCTTGTACAGCTGCAGTGTCCACAAATGATTCTGCAATAACCATTCATTGTCATCTTTTTCAAAATCACAACTAATTTCATGGAAATCTAGTGAGGTTCTATCAGTGTTTCTTGGCCTATAAACATTGCCTCACCCTAGCACCCCTTTCTCAAATGACAGTGATGCATATTTCAGAAGTAGAAGGAGGTTCAAAACAATGAATGCGGAAATGTATGAAAAATATCAGGAAATAGAGGAGGGAGAGTGAGAGAAAAAGACTAAATATTATGTGAAATTCTAAACACCATTGGAGGGCAGAAGGGCTACTGCACAAAGATCATCTGAAATGCTTCAGAAGATTGACATGCTGAGGCACGTGTGTGTGTGTGTGTGTGTGTGTGTGTGTGTGTGTGTGTGTGTGTGTGTGTGTGTGTGTGTGTGCGCGTGTGTGGGAGGGTCTTACATCTGTAACTTGAGACCCTCAAACTTTATATGAATGTAATGTACTTACATACACAAGCACTCTATACAGGTAAGGAATATATGCATACTGTACTCTACTGAGGTGATATGCTTAACAAAACAAAATTAAGAAAAAAGAAACTTAAAGGTGGAAGATGGGTGAATTTTGCATGAACAGTGTTAGCTGTTAACCTACATTTTCACTTGGAAGTTTGAAACCGGACTCCAACTATACTATGCTGGAGTCACTTATGACACTTTCTTTGTACATATGTTAGTCCTAATAAAATATATTCCTTTTAGAATTGTTTTGATAAACAAGTAATACATACTTGCACACTCTGAATGGCTGTATTGATATCAAAACATGGTGACATCTAGAAATGACAGAGGAGTTTAGACACAGAGTTATAGACATCTGTACTTAAGCCTAGAGAATCTTTCCTATTATACAATTCCTCCCCTAAAACGTGCACGCTGATTGGCCAGCCCAACCAGCGTGCCCGTTGTAAATCCCTCAATATACTAACGGAAAAAGGTCCGGTCGCCCGGACTTTTTCCGTTAGTATAAAACACTGTCTCGCTATGTTAAAAGAGTTTAACATAGTGACACAGGTTTAAAAGCAGCGGAGATCTCCGTTGCTTTTTTTAAAGCTGTCTCGCTATGTTAAACTCCTTTAACATAGCGACACAGTGTGTAAAAAGCAACGGAGATCGCTAAAAGCTGTCTCGCTATGTTAAACCCATTTAACATAGCGAGACAGTTTTTTTTAAAAAAAAAGCAACGGAGATCGCAAGATCTCCGTTGCTTTTTACTGTTTCGCTATGTTAAATGGGTTTAACATAGCGAGACAGCTTTACAATAAGCAACGGAGATCTCCATTGCTTATTGTAAAGCTGTCTCGCTATGTTAAACCCATTTAACATAGCGAAACAGTAAAAAAAAGCAACGGAGATCTTGCGTTCTCTGTTGCTTTTGCCCACAGCTCTGATGTACTGCGTAGGCATGCGCAGTACATCAAAACTGCCGCAGAATACCAGACAGCTGCGGAAGGGCAGTAAAGAGGCATTATACAATGCCATTATTTAAGAAAAGTAATTATTTCTTTTCTTAAATAATGTCATTGTATAATAGCAATAACCCACTTCTGGGTGTGGGTAATGCTGGATTTACCCACGGTTGGCTTTGTTTGGTCCCGAGGGCGAAACCACGCCAACCGTGGGTAAATCCAGCATTACCCACACCCAGGCGTGGGTTATTGCTATAATAATACTGTGGATGATAATCTCAGAAGGTTAACTCTTTATTTTAGAACTGTGAGTAAAAAGAAAATAAAACAGCTGTGCATGCAGAAGTATGAAAATTGTGTAAATGAGTATGTTCAGGACATGGGGCTTATATCTTAGTTCACAGTTTTGGTTCATCTCTAAAGTTAAGAATAAAGCAGACTTCCCTAGTTCATGTGGCATCACAAAGTCCCACAGTCTTCAAGGGTACATTGAACAGATAAAATGTGATTGTAAGGTCAGGTATCAAAAAAAAAAAAAAAAAAAAAAAAAAAAATAATAATGTTGTTGTGTCTTTCGGCTTTTCCCGGTTAGGGGTCGCCACAGCGGAACTCCGGTCCGCTAATGACCGGCAGTAGATTTTTACGTGCCGAGTTGCTAGCTCTGATGCACAACCTTCAACGAAGGTACGCCCATTCACGCATGTCTCCACAAAGAAGACGCTCTAGCTGAGAAATCGAATAGGACAGCGTCTTACTGTAAGGTGACAACGCTACCGCAGCACCACCACCGCAGTATCAATAATAATAATAATAATAATAATAATAATAAATAAATAAATAAATAAATAAATACATGAATGCACTATTGGCTAGGTAGGACCACAGGAAGAAGGCAGATTAGATGGCCTCAGTGGTCTGTATTTGGCAGCAGATTCTCTGTTGCTTTTTTTTGGTCACATGATCTGCTCACAAGCTTTAGTTCTAAGTACAGCAGTAAGTGTGGTCTGGCTTGTGGTGAGGATGTCTAAAGTACTTTGAAGTTCCAGTTTCAATAACAACTGTATGCAGTCCAAGGTCATGGAGGGCTGATGCATACCATAACAAGCAGTGGATGCATGAAAGTTGTCATGTTATGTTGGGGTTGGCATTATTTTTAATGATGAATAGTTAAGGTGTTTACCTTACAGACACAGGGTTTGATTCTCACCTTTGAGGGAAATTTGCTAAGCTTAAAAGGGCCCACAAGGACAGCTAGCCTAGTACTTGCCTATGAAGCTAAATGTTTTCCATATAATTTTCTAACTAAAAAGGTATTTGTAGATTTATCAGGCCTTCTATAAAGCCATAGCACATTTTTTGAAGTTGGGGTTTGGCAGAATGGTTAATGAGTTTACCTTACAAACACAAGGTATAGGGTTTGATTCTCACATTTGAAAGGGAAATTAGCTAGGCTTAAAATGGCCCACAAAGGCATCTAGCCTAATTCTTATCCATTAACCTATGTGCTTTATTTTAGGGCACCAGACATTTGGGAGACCAGATCTGTTTTATATATGTTTGATGCATTTATTTTCCATCCCAGGTGCACATTTTTATATAGCACAGCAATGTGCGCATCTTCTCACGTATACATACATTCAAATACTGGCTTCAATACTGCCCCATGCATTAGGGGGGAAAAAAAAACGTTATGCTTTACACGGGCATGACCAGTCTGTTAGTGATCATCGCACTGATGCAAACAAAACCTAGATAAAGATTCCAGTCCATTGTGGACCCAGTCACACTTACACTGCGCACACACCTAGAGGTAATCTGGCATCAGGAGTGAAACGATCAGCATGTCTTTTGAACATTAAGGTAAACCAGAACCCCCCCAGCAAAAAATCCATATGGAAACAGGTAAGATAAGTACATGCTAAACATATGAGCCCGCAACTGAGAAATGAACCGGAGAATCAACTGGTCTGAGCAATGATAACTATTGTACCACTATACCAATCCTGTTTCTGGACAAACAAGCAAGCAAACAAATAAATATGCAGCCATTACTCAAGAAGCACAATTATATATGTGTATATAATCAGAATTTTAATAAAAAGAATGAAGTGTCATATTCTGCCAATATACTTCAAACACCCACACCATTTGCCAAATGACAGCAACTGTGAATGCCATAGGAAAGGTTAGATGGTGCTGCTGACTCCGATGCCTTATTACAAAGGGTTGCCAAGTGCCAAAAAAAATCTGTATTTTTATATTGATTTTTAAATCTCTTTCCCTGCTTCCTGAGTGTTTGCAAGAGCAGAGATCCTCACACACATGCCAATTATAACCTAGTAATTTACTCTCTGTCTTTCACTCTTTCACTATATTCCTGTGCTTGGCAAGTTAGGAAAACTCCCTAGCTGCAGCTGCTGGTGTTATTTTGTAATTCTTAACAGTCTGGAAAGAGACAGAGATATATATGTATGTTTGGAGTGAAACCTGAAACACTTCTCCTGCAGTATTTTTTTCTGTTACATTAATTTTCAGTGTTATTCTGAAAAAGTTTTATTTTTAATGTCTGCTTGTTTACATATGCAATTATCTCATCAATTTTGTGTTCTGAGCACATTTCTGGAGGGCATGGAGAACAGCTGTACAACAGCAATTGTATCTGAGTCAGAAGTAGTTTAGTACAGTATTCAGCCTTCTGTTTCATGGAGTATTGCTCAAGCAGGAATACTCACTCATTTTCATTTGCACAGCACATATATTTCAGGCCCATACACAACAGTTACTGTACCCACTGCATGGCAAGCTTTGGTTTCAACTGTCCTTATTTTTTTTCCATTTACTAAATTCAGATTCAGACAGCACTACTGAAATCAAGCACACACAGAAAATGCATGGAAAGTTCTAAAAATCAAGCTACAGCTTCTGACTAATATCTAAACTGAGCATGTCCCTGACTACAGTTCTATGCACCATTCTCCATTTCATGAACACACATGAAAGCACACGTTCATAGATGTAGCAGACACACCCATAGAGATTGAGAGAAAGACAGAGAGAGGAGACATGCGCGTGCGCGCGCACACACACACACACACACACACACACACACACACACACACACACACACACACACACACACACAATACTTCTCAACTGTACAGATTTTTGCCTCATATTTTGGTCTGTTTCTCATAAAATTGTGGTTTTCTGGCAAATCACTGGCAAATCTTTGAGGGTTGAAGTCAGGAAATAAAGACAGACGTTTGAGTTTCAGACTTCATACCAATCCGAAAATTCATGCCTATAACACCACAATCCTGTGATCCTAAACCTGGCACATGGGATAGTAACAATAACTTAAAGTCAAGGGTCATCTAAATATAAAAAAAAAAAAACATACTGCCATTTTGTGAACAGTAACATGGTTTATGATGTAGAAAATAAAAACAAGAAGATAATAATGGATTTAAAATACCTAAAAAGCAGCACATAACATACAGAATCAGAATGCAGTTACAACAGGTATACAGGAATTTTAGAATGGGATAGAAATCTGGGTGTTTGGCTATTATGTACACAGCATGCCAAATAAAGTTACAAAGCAGTGGATAGACAGTTACAGCGTGCAAAGTAGAAAAATAATGAAGCAGATGATAAAAGAAAAGACCAATGCATAGTGCACAACACTTATCAAACCAAAATGACATGACAGCTCTTGCTTTGCTGGAAACTTTCTTTGAGCTAATGCTACATGTTAGAAATATCATTTAAAGTGAAGGTGCTACATTGGATCACAAACCAGCGCATTCTTGGTAGGCAGTCCAAAGACAACGCTCTTAGATAAAAAAGTAACCACTTGGTTATCCCTGAGTTGGTGAATGATGTCAACGACCTATGCTTTAGCTTATGGAAATGCAGTACTTGAGAGCACAGCAATGGCTTTCATATGACCCTGACCTTGCTAGCTACACTGCAATGCATGCATGGTAGCTTCCTGAACAGAAGAAGAAATACTGGTGCGAAGTCAGGTGCAAAGACAGAAACAAAATGTTACTGAGATCACACTCTTCAGCCTTTGGTAAGGAGACAAAATTGCATAGTTTCTGTTTGGCTTGTATGACATACAGAAACACTGCAGAAAGATTAAATTACTTGTTTCAGGCAGCATATTGCTGAAAATGGCAGTTGTGGAAGTCAGACTTTTTTAATTCAAAGAAAGCAGTGGAATTTAAGCTTGACTGCAGGTCCACAGCTTTATACTCAAAGCAGCAGGCAACAAGCCTCCCACGCTTTCAGATCGGAAATGAAAACCACAAACACAACCCATGCACCCTTAGTAATTCCTCTGGAATTTCTTATTCTTCAGACTTGCAGCAGGGAGAAAATAACGTACAATTACTCAAACGCCTACAGCATTGATGCAGTGCAGCAACCTTCTTCCTCTGTCACTTTACTTGTTTCTCTAATTTTCTGATAATATATCCATTGTAAGGCAGTGGAAGCCTATCCAGAAATGCTTTGAATGTCAGAATGAAACAGTTTAATGAAATCAATGTTTACAAAAAGGATTCCACTGAAAACTGTCAAGCTAATTAAGCATGTGTTCAAAAAAATACATTCTTGAAAGCCGATCTATAAAAAAGTTCAGTCGTTTCTTGACAGCATGTGTACCACTCTTTGGCAAAGAGCTTGCACATGACAAAAAGAAACGCACATCATAACTGTCAAAAACTTTGTTCAAGAATTCTGGACAAAGCAAAAAAACAATAGGGGACAAAAACCCATAATTGGGGTAGGTCTTTTAATGCTAAGTTTAATTCATTTAAACATGTTAACAGAACAACATGTTTTGCATTAACATATAATTTCTAAGCAATCAGAAATAAGAAACTCCAATGTCTGGCACTGAATGATCATAATACTCAAGTGATTTGTCACAAAATGAAAAAAATTCTATCTAGAAGGAACAGGGCAAAAATAACAAGAAAAATCGAAGACATTCTGAAAGTCAGGGACAGCTGAGGGGTATAACCCATATCTTTCTGCTAAACCTGCCACATTTATTTTGACAAACCTGACTTAATATAATTTGCTATCACTATCCAAACAACAAATTGTGAGTATTACAAAAGTGTAAGTACTCATTTCATCAGAAAGGTACAACACAACACTAATACCAGGACAAGCTGGGTCCACACGATATGTAGAATAAAACCAGTATTTCTTCCCCAACAAATTAGCTTTCTGTATACATAAGATTTAGGTTATATTATGATGCAAACATTGTTTTCATTCAAATGAAATGTCATTGGGGTTAGTGATCAAGCCTCCCCTGCTCTTTGGAGTTTTCCCACCTTTGCTTGACTTACTCTAATAACCATTCCGTTATTAACGTTAACCTTGTTTTCACACAAATCTGCTCTCTAGCCAGTTAAATACAAACTTGTGACATTAGACTCATCATCTTTGAAGACCCCATCAGAACATTCTTGCACTTTCTGGAGGAAAATAATTAATAGGAATGCAGTCTTGAGTACAGCTATGATAATTTCCCTAGTTCCTTATTACTGTGTGTGATGCCATTTAAAATTATTTGGCCTCTGATCAGGCCAGTAGGTCTTCGTTAATGACAAACGAACAAAATAAACTTTAGCACATTGTAAGATAAAATAAAAATAATACTTTAGAGGAGTGGTATTTAGGTAAACTGCATGCATGCCTACTAATTCAAATAGGCATAGAGAGCTTTGGTGATCCTATTACAAAATGGTGGCACAAGGGAACAGTGCAGACAGAGTTATCTCCACATTGCTCTGTTTATCCTCTACGTAACGTATAAAGGAAAGTGGTATTTAAGCAGATACAGAAATATACAGAAAGACTCCCCTCCACTCTAACATGAAGAATGCCACTGAAAAGTGCCATGTTATATGTAATGGTACAGCCCTATCAGTATGTGAATGTCAGTTGTCAGTCTATTTATGCATGTCACTAAAAAAAATCAGGTCTGGTGAAATACAACAATATCATGATTATTCTGTTTTCCTGCCCTCTCTGACAGCCACCAGCCCCCCCACCTCCATCCCCACCCCAGCAACCCGCTAGCTCATTCCTTCCTGTGTCCTAATGGCGTTTTAGTCACTCTGATGAGAGCTACAGCCAGCCACTGCAGCCTACAACTCCCTCAGAAAGTATTTTATACCTTACACCCTCACCATGGCAGCTGATAGGTGCACTGTTGAAGAAGGGCCTACAGTAGTGGTCCAGAGGTATGTCTGTGCTTACACACATACAAACATACAAAATCACAGCTATACCATTGCTTGGCAAGTCAAAATGCCTGTTCTTGACCTTCATCGTGGTATCATGACTCATAACATCTACCAGATGGGAGGCATATAGAGGGTACAACTGTTTCCTTCCTCCAGGGCTGGACAAGTGACCCTCAAGCTCTCATTCCCATTTCTTCCTCTGGTACTAAATTAAAGTCATCACATGGTACACTAGTTTCTGTCTACTGCCATAGTTAGATATTATTCGACAAGTGCCTTCCCTAATGCTGATATTCACAAGACTCTGCATCGGACTCCTTCATTTTTGTCCACTTTTAAGATTCTGACACTGTTGGGGATATATTTGTGGTGGACTACCTGGCATCCACAGTCAAAGGAAAGAAATTACTGAAATTGCTAATTTCAATGCAGCATTGCCTCTCAGTGTGCAAATTTTGCCGCCAAGTTCTTTGCTGACAAAACAGTTTGGGAGCATAGCACAGCTCAGAAATCTTCAGACAAGGAAATGTACATATCTCCAGCTCTGTAGTGTCCTAATTTAGTTGAGACATCCTGTTTTAACAACAAAATGCACATTCTATCTTGTTGCCCTGAAGTTACAAATACTGAAGTGCATGGACAAGTTCTTGTTCTTAATCTTCACTATATCTGGTTTAAATGTACATGGATAGATACTGCAAGTCTGGACATTTTTGATGACTAAACAAATTATATTGTCAAATTTATGGACATTGCATAGAAAGAAGCTGACAATCAGTTAAAAAAAATCAAAAACAAAAAACTCAGACACCAGTACAGTATGTGAGCACTATAAACTTCCCACTCATGTAATCTAATTTCTATCCTGTGTGTTCCTCCCTTTGGCCAATTAATCTCTGTATTCCTTTTGTATTTTTCCTGGTATTTCTGGCAAAAATGACCAAATTTCTTTATATATATATATATATATATATATATATATATATATATATATATATACACACACACACACACACACACACACACACATACATATATATATTATATATACATACATATACAACTATGTTGATTGCTTCGAACTATGATTTTTTTTGCTTCTTCAAGTTAACATGCTACATTGATGTTACATCTGTTACTGTGTAAATGTATTTTCACCCGGTCTTTGCCTGTAGTGTGTCATTTCTGATCACTGCATCACCCCATAAAGAAATATAAATAAAATGAAATAAAACAAGATATTAAAGGCCTGTGCTGAGCTTTACCATCTGTTCAACAACAGGCTTTGAGACTTTGCTTCCTATACTTGGTAAACATTTAAGTGGCAGCTGAAGTTGCTACAAGAAAGAGATAATGATGGGTTCTATGTATATCTCAAACCAATGAAGCTTAAAGACCTTGTCTGAAAAGAGCTGACTGCAATTTAGTGTGTATATTTTTAGTTGTAGGTCTCTTTACATGTTGAATTTTGTGTGACTCAGACTTTTGTGACACTGCTGAGAATGGTAAAATATACAGAAGTGCTTACAATTCCTTTGCCTGGCAGTAACTCATACATTATTATAGAATATACTTTGAAATGATCAAAGTACTAATCACTGGCTCCACAGAAGCGTTTTTAAATTAAATGTCAAACACTTCAAATGTTATCATGTTTTTTCCTGCTGAACATAACCTTCCAGGACTTTGGGCATACACCTGCCTTCCTAATGTGCACTGACACCACAGTGAATGGTGATAGTTTTACCCACTAGATACCCACATACCCCACTAGATACCCACATACCCCAGGGGCATTCTTCAGTTATTTAAAATGCTATTATAGCTACAGGCGAGCCTGATTTTCACTCTTCCCCTCTCACCACCTCCAGACAAACATTTACTTTGCTCAGTGTTCTACACACCTTTTTTCATGTTCTTGCCCCTTTATCACAGCCTTTTTGATCTTCCTAAAAAGTCTCTCTCTCACAAGCACCATTAAGACAGGCTTTGCTGTTCTTCCCCATGATATATCACTTCACATTTTGAGATGTCTAAATAGTTATAATGCTTGAGCCAGTGATAATGGAATCTGTGCTTAGGCTTGGAGTTGAATTCTCTGTCACTGAGATCTTTTTTTTTTCCGTATGTGTTCCTGAATATCTGCCCATGCATAGTTACAAACATAATTAAAATGGGAAGATACATAGACCAATGGCTATGTAGAGCATCTGCTAATTGGGTTTCTCTGATTTTTAACAGATGCCCCTGATTTTCAAAGGTTTTGTCCCCGGTTCCTGCATTTAAAGCTTGAGAGTTCTGTACTTATCTTTACTGCAGAAATAGAAGACTTTCAGTTATTTATTGCTGACATATTTGACTGAAGACACAGTTAGTTAGGTCTGTCTTGGAAGTCATTACCCACCATTTGAGTGATAAGTGAGGACTGTACCTCCAGATAAGCAGCTATACAAAAATAGAAGTGACAAAACCAGCCACTCAGCTACCATCCTCCCCAGCCCATTCCCTCCAGGGCCCTTATGGGCAAGCCAACAGCAGCCGTTCGACTACCATCCTCCTAGCCCACTGCCTCCAAGGCCCTTACAAGCAAGCCAACAGCAGCTATTCAACCACCATCCTCCCAGCCTACTCCCTCCAGGGCCCTTATGGGCAAGCCAACAGCAGCCATTCGTTCAACAGGTAGCACACATGCCTTTGGTGTAGAAGGCTGTAGGTTCTAGTTCCACTACAGGTAGATGCTCTGGATTGTGTCATCCTTTGGATAAGATGTTAAACTGTGGTCCTATCTGCCTGAGATGGTGGTAGCTCAGGTGGATATAAAAGACCCCACTGCACTTATCAAAAAGAGTAGGGGAAGTTTTCTAATTCTCTGGACAAATTTCCCCTAGTAGTATAAATATCACCTCTGGACTCCCCAGAAAAGAGGCCACTAGCCTAGTGGGACTAACCTAATCAGCAGAAGATAAATAATTAAATAGCATAATATTCAACAGTATAGTTTCTTTCATCATCGGAAATGCTATTTCATTTTACTTGACCTTTCTGTAGGCAAAGGTTATTTATATTACTCTTTTGATCCTTTATAGTAACTGACAAAATTTAGACCAGAAGTGTATCAGTGTTTAATTAATTATCTTATTATATTTGTTGTTGTATCACCTTATTACTCTGTGTATATATATATATATATATATATATATATATATATATATATATATATCTGGATTCCTATTACAAGAATGAAAGTTCACTACTTCGAACTTGTAATAGGAAGCCTCACTTCTGCGAAAGTTCACTTTAACGAAAGTGAACTTTTGCGTAAGTGCACTTCACTGAAAACACTGCAGCACAGTGGAGGACATAAAAAACAAGCTATGTTCTCCACTATGGTGCGATAGTCATGGACCTTAGGGTTAGGCACAGGTTAGGGTAAGGGGATAGTTAGTAAAGCTATCCCGTTACCCTAACCCATGCCCTAACCCTAAGTTTGTGACTATCGCACCATAGTGGAGGACATTGCTATGTCCTTCACTGTAACGCAGTCATCATGGACCTTAGGATTTGGGCACGGGTCATGGTAAGGATATAGCCCAACGGGCTATCCCCTTACTATGACCCGTGCCCTAACCCTAAGGTCCGTGAGTACTGCACGGAAGTTCAGTACAACACCCGTTCGTTGTACTGAACTTCGCATAATTGCACTTTAGATTAAGTGCACTTTCGCTGCAGTGAGCATTCCATGCGCTATTTCGAATTAGTGAAAATTTATAACCTTCTAAATTTTGTAAGTACCAGCTGGAAATTAATTATTGTCTGCCAAATGGCCTCAGTTGTGCTTGAAAAGGGTGCAGGAAACAGCTCATTTACATTGTTAACATACAAGATTACTCGAAACCAGGAAAGATCATGATAGTGTTAATTTTGTGAATGAGCTGCTGCTGTCAGTCTTGGGTTCCTACAAATTTTCTGTTGATTATGCTAACAAACAAAAGACAACGCTGTCTGGTAACAATAAAGGCTGTCCTCCTTCGTATATGGAACCCACAAAATAACAACAAAAAGCAATAATATGAATATAATATGAAATTAATATTTTACGACATCAATTTTATACAGTGTCTATACTGTTTTAACCTATATATTTATTTATTCATTCATTTATTGATACTGGTCATTTTTTATATATATCATATCATACATACATTTTTACATATATCATATATATATTTTTATTTATTTTTTGGGTACGTTTTAATATGTGTATTTATATTCAATAATACATTTTTTCAGCTGGAATTTACAACTTATATCAACACTATTCATAACACTTTTAGAGATTAGGTTACATGTCATGGATATGGATTACCATTGTGAATTTCAAAGTTCATAGTGTTCTACACATTGTATGTACATTTAGGGAGCTTGTATTTCTTTTCACGGAGATAGTTTTATTTACTGCCTCAATTATTTCCTTAGTATTATGAGTAATGTATTTATAGATCATTATGGGAAGTTGTGATCTGTACGCTATATCACTTGTTATGAACATAGACATGCTATTTATCATGAGTCCGACTATTGTAAGTTTTGTATATGGTTACTTGATTTGAGCGCCAACCAACAGCCAATGAGAAGCTATGAGAGAACATTTAAATGAGCTGGTAACTCAAAAGTGTGGATTCTGAAGAAGTCTCATGTTATGAGATGAAAGCGCTAAATCCACTTGTTGTCTTTGTCTTTTTATTTTTCACAATTTTACCTTGGTCATTCTTTGGATTAAACGTTTTGGAATAAAGTGCTATAGTACTCATTGAGTTTTTTGTGGGTCCCATATACGAAGGAGGACAGCCTTTATTGTTACCAGACAGCGTTGTCTTTGGTTTTGGTATTTCTTCGAATAAAGACTGTTATGCTAACAAACAGATCAACAAAGCACTCATGGACATGAGATTTGTGGTACTCATGGACACACAATTTTAGAGTTTTCTTTTTCCATTTAGAGGAAAATCTTTCAACCGGAGTCAATAAAGCCTACACTAAGTGTACACTGTTCTGATCCTGATACTCTTGCAGCTTTAAATACTGACAGGGATTCATAAAGGTTGCCACAAAGTGTAGACTACGTGTACACTTAGTATAATCTTTCTGAGTGAGCAGAAAGCATAAAAAATGTGAAAATAATTTTATTAAATACATATTGTGTACACAATGTAGGCTTTATTGACTTTGGCCCTTTGTGTTGTCAAAGGTCCAGAGGAAAAATGTTTGAGGCTAAAATAGCTACCCATGCCAAAGACAATCATAAGGCAATTTTTAGGTATGTTCTTAATCTTAAAAACACAACTCAGCAATGCCCTAAGCTGATCTCTCCTCTCCATCTGTCTTTCAATATATACCTGAAACTGCCTCACCTCAATTTATATTGCCTCAGTGGTGCTCTACATTAAACTGAAACAGTAGACTACCAAGTCTATAAGAGTGATATTTGATGGCATCTGGGCTAGCAAATCTATACTTCATTGGAGATTTTATGCTGTGGCTCTCCAGCTTCATTGATACAAAATATTGCAAGACTGTGTAACTCTCAAGGGCAGAACAAACTGTGAGAGTATCAGGCTAATATGATGACCCAAGAAGGTAAACTGCTGTTACAGCTGTGGTTTCCTAATAAAAGTGAAACTGCTTTGTGATTGACCCTAACAAGTGCATTTGTAAAACACTGCAAACAACTGTGACAAACAGTTGCACTTGAACATTAGTAAATAAAACATTTTTTGCAGGGGCAAGCCCACTGCACACATACTTGCTATTTATACATACACCTACAAAATGGCTGCATCTCATGGAATGAGGAAATCCCTGGGATATCGCAATCTCAGTTTCAGGTGTAGAATACAATTTTTGCACATTGGTAATCACAGATAAAAATGTGGATCACTAGTGTGCTGCAAACATGTCCACCACGTGACATTTGTACTTTAGTGGCATGTGCTCTAAAAAATGTCAGTCCTACTGATTACTCATTGCAGTAAAATTCTCTCATGTTGGAAAATCATTTAATAAAGTAGTTATCTGTACACTCCTGTAAAATAGGAAAAAGGTCACTGCTTCTAGAATGAAAAATGCTGAGCATTATCCAGACTTGATACATTTTTGGCAGCCTGATTTTATTTATTTATTTATTTATTTGCAGTTGGTTTACCAGGATAGTCCATTGGGCCAAAAGAACCCGTTTTCAATGGAGTCCTGGGGAGAAAAGCTCCAATACAGACAAAAACAGGTACATACAAAAAACTACAATAATACTTATACAGAGTAAAAGATAAAACATTTAACACATTTAGGCTCAAAAATTCAAGAAGCATTCAAAACAATATAATCTGATGTGGATTAAATGTCAGGGGAATAAGTTAAAAGAGTAATGTTTTATGCATTCAAAGAAGTTGTTCAGAAGAAAACATAGACTTGCATTACAGGGTAGGTATTCTGAGGGAACATAAGCTTAGATAGGAAGAGTTATGTATCACATATGGGAAGAAGAATGGGATAACATAGAATTATGAGGGGAGGGAGCAAGAACAATCCCATTGGGATCTTAGATATGTATGAAGAGATTTTTTTGAACATGTACTGGTTAGTGGTGGTACGAATGGATGGTGGAAGTGAGTTCCAGAGACGGGCAAGATTAAAAGATAGTAGGTGTTTACCTGGGGGATGAGATGGTTTATGTACTTCTAGTAGGTTTTGATTGTTAGACCTTAAGACTCTGTTAGGTAGGTGCATTTTGAGGGTGGAAGACAGGGAGGGACAGAGAGAGGGGCTAAGGATGAGTTTGTGAGTGAAAGTCAGCTGTATATATATGAGTTGATTAGGTAATTCGAGCCAGTTTAGTTTATGGAGAGAGGAGCAGTGATGAGTAGTGGACCTATGGCTGTTGGCGAATTTTGCAATTTTGTTATAGCAGGAGGAAAGCTGTTTTTTTAGAGAAGTCTGAAGATTGGTCAATAATGGAGCCCCATAGAGAAGGGAGGGGATGAGAAAAGAGGAAGTGAGTGTGATTTTAGAAGAGCTTGTAAGGTATTGATTCTGATGGTATAGCATACCTAGTTTTTGATGGGTTTTTTTAATATTTAGTTGAAGAAGGGAGTTGTAACTAAGCCGATTGTCAATCTGTACACCAAGTAGCTTAGTTTCGGACACTAGTTCAAGGGGTGAGTTATTTTGGCTGGTAATTGAGAATGAGTTCATGTCAAAGGAAGTAGATTTTGAGGTGGTGAATACCATAAGTTTTGTTTTGGAGGCATTGAGTGCTAAGTGATTTGATTTCATCCAATGTTCAGTGATTGAAAAATCTTCCTGAGTAAGTTTTTGGAGCAGAGAGGGGGAGGTGGCAGAGCAGATGATGGTTGAATCATCTGCATATTGGATGATGTTTGCAAATGGGGTAGATTTGTGATAATCATTGATAAATACATTAAAGAGGAGGGGACCAAGAATAGAACCTTGAGGAACTCCAGTAAGGGTACTAAGGAATGGGGAAGTGGCCTTTTTCCATATTACAGCTTGGTATCTATTTGATAGATAGCTGGAGAACCAGTTTATGGTAGAGGGAGAGAGGTTAAGTTTTGACAGTTTGGTTAAGAGCAAGTTATGTGAAATGGTGTCGAAGGCTTTAGAGAGGTCAAGTAGTAAGGTGGAGACAATGTGACCGGAGTCACGTGCTGTGTTAACAGTCTCAAGAAAGGACAACAGGGCTGTCATAGTGCTATGATTTGGCCTGAATCCGTGTTGTGTAGGGGTTAGCAGGTTGTTATCTAAGAGATGTGGCAGAAGTTGAAGGTGTATACATTTTTCTAGAAGTTTAGAAATGGGGGACAGAATAGCAATGGGACGAAAGTTACTGATGTTGCAATTGTTGCCTCCTTTATGTAGGGGGATTATGAATGCTTGCTTCCACAATTGGGGTACAATGCATTCATGGATGGAACGATTGATTAAGATGCTAATAGGATAAGCAATTGCATCTGCTGCTATACGTAGGAAGTGGGATTTTGATTATTAATAATTATTAGTAATTTTGATAGTAATAGCTCTTAAGCAAAGTTTTAAAATCACTGAATCGGTTTAAGAAACTAAGAGAAAGTTTGTTTACTCCAGGTTGCAGTTAAGAGGAGACTTGGAGCACTGCATCTGATTTTGTAGTATGTTTTTGGAAAGTGTAGTAGCTTTTGATAAGAAGATCTGCATTTTCTGTTTCGTTTGTGCCAAATAATTAATCTGAATAAGTCTGGACAGTGTTTTTGATGCACTTTGCACATGAATGCCTGCTATCTATGCTGCATTCTGCTTTTGAAGGTCATCCAGTTATTCTTGTTTAGGACAGTACTGTGGTGTATACATGAAGGAAATCTGAAATGTAATAATTCTGTTATAAACACTACCAAGTTTCTCTGATGGATGATCATTAAGAATCCCCAAAGCTACTAGGGGACCACAAGAGAGTTTTGATGTGAGTGGCACCTCACTGTTTTTGGTGTTAAAAATATTTTATTCAACACAGTGTACCCAATTTGCAATTAGTTTCTTACAATTTTGTTTACATAGTCTATGAAAGGTAGGTCTTTTATGATAATGATCCCTAGGAATTTCCAACTGTTTACTTACTTACGTCATTAGTTCTCTTAGCAATATTTGAGCTGGTTATGACTGGATCGTTATCAGCTTGCTTACCAAACTTGATGACTCCAGTTTTCTTTCGAATGAAACAACAGTCTACTGCTGATAATCTATTTTGTAAGGGAATCTAATCCTATATGCAGCTCATGTGCCAGATTCTCTGTAGTGACACCCCAGATAATCAGTATACAGTCATCTGTGTAATGGACTAGGCCTACCCTAGCCATGTGTGGCTGCACCTTATTAGTATATGCTAAGAATAGTGTGGTCCTAGATTAGATCCCTAGGCAACTCTTAAGTTTGCCTCACATGGGTCCTCTACTATGCTACTACTCACCTTCTTCCTAACAGATAGTTTGTGGACTATTCCAATACTGTGTTCTACAACATTCTTTTAATCACTGAACTGTTAGTTGGCAATCTACAAGATCACATGCTTTGGAGAAATAAGTGAAGAAGGCTGCTGTCTAGAAGCCTCTGTCTGAGTTTGTGGAGACAAAGATCACAAACTTAGTAGTGGCTATGCATAAATACTACATCCTGCTCCTAAATCATGCTGTGTTTGTCATGGCTTATGCTTTGCAAAGCAGCTGGACAAATGAGGATGGTCCTCTTTGACTGTTATCTTATCTATACATAGTACATTGCCAGGTTTTGACCACGTGTGCAGCACCAGTCTTAAATAGAGGGGTGATTATGGCTTTCTCCCAAAGTTACTGGCACTGCAATAAAATATTAGGAAGGCTGGAGGGAGGTTACTTTTTGCTGAGCAGGTTATGAATGGTTTGGACACTAGTAGTTTTAAACTTTAAATTCCTCTCTGTCTTGTTATTAGACTTTATTCCTGTCATAAAGTACAACTGGAAGGTTTTGTGCCAGGTTTTCAGTGACTATGGAAAAGTATCCTTTGAAATATTTCTATAAATATAACATTAATAAATATATTAAAATAAGTACATTTAACTAATATTGCAAAATAAATAGTTCTTTTAATATTAGCTAGTGTTTTATTTGCAATTTCCTAATGGTCAAGACTTGATATTGTTACTACATAGCATTACCAGGGTATATATATTGTATATTTCCCTAGTGAGAATTTATAATTTGCACAGCTGCCAACTTGTCACATATTTAGAAGGAGGTGCTGCAGTTTTATTTTAAAACAATAAAATGACTTGTTCAAAAAAAATGAGCTCTGTCCCATTTACTCATTAGCTGTGTTCATATCAGCAAGCAGGCTCAAAGCAAAAATGGAAGCCTGTGTGTTCCAAGCAAATTATCACACCAAGTATCACTCAACAGTGTATTCGTGAGCTCTCTTTTATTCTTCTGCATTGTCAGGGATGTGTCTACAAAATACAGCAGCATGCAGATGTTTAGGAGCTGCAGGGAATGGCGGCTTTTGTCTTATTATAATTCTTGAACATATTTGTCAGATACATAGCTATCAACAAATCAGGAACAAATCCAGAAATAATCAAGGGCAATTAGGGATAGTTTTAAAATGTTAATATTACTGACCTGAGACATTGACATAACAGGAGAACGTGACTTAATGTATATTTCCCGAAGTAAAGCAAGTCTATAATTACTGTCATTATTTATTAAGTGTATTTCACCACCTTTTCTCCAAAAGTCACTAGTTAAGGAGGGATTAAGAGGGGTATAAATGTAAGTACCTTTACGTTTGGTTCTTGTACTGCCTGTAGATTTATATATACTATCAAAATTCCAGGCAAATGTAGTTGTTTTTTTGAAAGGCGTTATTTATGTGGTAATGTACTCTGGATGCCAAGCCTTCTATATAGGCATGACTACAAGAAGTTTAGGAGAAAGAATTAAGGAGCACTTATATTCCATCAAAACTGCATATAATCAAAGCTTTGTGCTGCTACAAGAGATTCAGCACTCCCTAGATCTGAAATAAGCAAAGTGGTGAGTGACGTGGTTAGCAGGAATAAGCTGAATCCAATGCCTAGTAATTTTAATGCCGCAGTAAGTAACTGGGCCATGGTCACAACAAGTGGACTCTGCCTGCAGAGCTACATGTTCTAAACAGCAGTACAAGGGTGCATCATAGATTGTTTTACATCTGTTATATCAGATGCCTCCAAGAATTCCTGCAGAATGCTAGCAATGACTGGAGTAGCTGCCTCTCCACTGTTATTGCCTACCATCACATCATACATATAGGCCTATTCCTTTGGTCTTTGATCACATAATGACATCAATATACCTTCTTTCTTCTTGTTCCTCTGAGTGGAATCCAGGGTTCATGTCAACTTATTGAAAAGCAATATACTGAAAGTCATATTACTTTAGGTATACTGATGAAGTATCAAAATGCTAAAAATGCAAAATGTTGAAACGAAAATACTTAACTTCCCGTACATGTGCAGTGAACTGGACTTGCTCCCCTGCAGGACCCATGTTATCTTATTTCTGCGTTTTACTTACAAGGGAGCAATACTGTTTGTTGACTGGCTATGTACTGCAGCAGCGTATGTACATATGTAGATATTATTAACAGGTTTTTTGAGTTCAGGATTGCAAAGTTTCAACATTTTTACATGTCAGGATTTTGCATTCAACATTACGATGTTTAGTGTAGTAATAAGTTGTAACACACCCTGGAATCTATGGCAATTGAAAATGTGCTGGAAAATAAGAGGTGTTCATTCCTAGAACCTCAGCTCAGTAGAAAAATCTTTGATATGAAAGTTATAAACATTTGGACTGACAGCTACATCTTGAGAAAAATGACATGCAAATTCTGTCTCTACTTTACCAGGTAAGAAACCAGCTGGATCAGTATGGACCATGCTCTAGACAATCTTCCTGCATAATGTTTTGCTTTCTGTGAAATGTCATCTAATTATTTTTTGTTTTTGTCAAGGGATGTGGTTGTCTTTGGTTGATGCAGAGGGGAGACTACTACTGACATTTACAGCCTTAAAAAGCAGACCAACTGGGCTAATAATTTTTCTCACAGTAATTTAGCTTCAGGGCCAATAAAAATCTCAAACACAGGCATTGGACACAAAGTAAGACTTTTAAAGTTTTCAGTCACTGATTAATGCTTTCACACCTCAGCAAAACTGTGGACTGGAACAAAAATTTTGACCTTGAATAAAACAACTATATTAGCAGCTCTTTAAATTTTGCATCTAACTGTTCATGAAAATGTTGAATGATGAACATGGATATTAAAACATAAAAAGGAGTCATATACTGACACTCATGTCAGAAACAGTCAAATAGAGCAAGAAATCGCACAACTCCAACTGTAAGTGAATGGACTCAGAACTTCACAGAATTTTTTTTTCTGTCAATGATGAAATCCTATGGGGAACACACACTGTGAAATAGAGAGACCTTGGCTAGAAAATAAAATTACATCATCATTTCATCTCTGTCCTTCATTTAGGGGTATAACATTAGAAATTTAAAAGAAATCTACAACAATACAGGAGCACTGCTACTACAAAGAACACTAAGGTACAATAACCATTTTTTCAGCTTTACCGATTGAGTTATTCTGTTTATGCAGAAACAATATCATTGTCCCATGAGGGGAAGCCATAAAGCCTAGCTCTTTCATTTTACATAGTGTTTTAATATAATGAGCCATGAATGAGTAGCATTTCACAGATCTACATGCCACCAGCAACAATATTACTTGCATCCTGTGTGTCTCACAATTTAACCAGTCTGTCAGTACCTACTCCGAGGTCACTCCCAACTAACCTAACAGCTTCACTTGGCTACCTAACAGGAACACAGAACTCAGAACATTGGAACCCTTGTCAGCAATGAAGCATTACAGTAATCAAACTATCCCTGACAATAACCTTTTCAAGTAAAGCAGTGTGTGTACAGCAAAAAATTAATTTGCATAGGGTTACTGAGGCAGTGACATTAAAATATTTCAGAAGAAATCAGAATTGGCATCCTGTCTCAAAGTACCGGGGTATAAAAAACTAAGGAAATTAAGACAAAATCATTAAGAAATAAATACATTATAGAAGCCTGACAGCTCTCCAGCAAACCATCTTCACTCTTAGTACAGTTAAATTATTTAGGTTGATGTAATAAAATCAATACTACGAAAATAAATAATTACTGTGGTGGTGGTGGTTGTCATGTAGATTAGCTGTAAAGATCATACATGCAATTCAATGCATGTAACTACTGAAAGGTTTTAACCCGTGTCACAAATACGTGGAACGGGAAAACACTCAGTCAGCAACTGCTATTGGATGAATGGGTACCAATGTGCAGTGATTTTCTCTTTGTGCAGAAACGTGTTCTTAACCCTTCACCTTTTATCACTCTGTTTCTGGGTACCATAACTTATGATGAACAGACTAACAAACAACCACATACACAAACTATTCTGTGTGCAGGCTGCCTCACAGCTTTGCGATAATTAGGATAATGTGTGTTAGCCATACTTCTACAGTGCTAAATGAATTAGCTGCCTCCCACATCCTGACATACTGCAGCGTCCTTCATGTATACTAGTTATAAGTAAGGGCTGCATTTCTGCTGTTATCAGAGAGGGCACTTTCAGTTTCTTACCACTGCACACGAGACAGCTGAGCTGCTCCTCCTGCATTGACAGCAGTAGACATTTCCACTCTTCCCTAAACCTATTATTATTTACAAGTCTCCATAAAAGTCTGTCACTCCAAATATTATGTCTGTCCCACTATCATATCTTTGTGCACACTTCATCTTACAGATTACCCATTTAAAAACAGTGTCAGTGCGCAGTCCTATACTGTCATTTAGGAACACTTTTATGGCATTACGGGATAATTTCCCACGCTGCCTTCTTCAAGGGAGGTTTGTAATTTTTTTTTCACAGATGGTAAATCTGTATTGAAAGGATCTTTCTGGTTTGATACTCAACTTATTTTTGTTGTATATATAATATATAATATATAATACACACACACACACACACACACACACACACACACACACACACACACACACACACACACACACACACAAAGATGCATATTTATTATTTATTTACTTAATTTCTACTTTATTGACTAAGTTAGTCCCACTTGGCTAGCCATCTCTTTTCAGGGTACACCCAAGGTAGCATTTAAATTATTACGGGAAGTTTGGTCAGGGCACTGAGCAACTTCCCCTACCTCTACAACACTTGTAGTGTGTGTGTGTCCAATGAGTGAGAACATCCATTCCATTCCTGGGGAAGTGGTGGCCAGGAGAAGGGCACCCAAAACATGGTGATGGAGGAGTGTGGAGTAAAAGTCAATGCCAACTTTTCAGAGTTATTTTTGGATGTAGAGGATATGTAGAAGCAAGAGGGAAATCAGATAGAAGATATGGAGGATGTTTTTCAAAGGAATTTGTTCAGAGATTCGAAAGGTGAGGAGCGACAGCCCGGAGGGTTGTGGGATGATATATTGGAAGAACGTGTAGACCAGACTGAGCCAGAGTGGGAAGGATATATCTTGGGGAGATATGACGGAAATAATTAATATGGAAGAGGGGCAAGACTTGAAGAAAAGGACATTTGCAGAAATGGTCAGTAATCAGAAGACAGATGGGAGAAGAAGAAAACAGAAGAAACTGAAAGAAAGATATATGCAGCAAGAATTCAGAGGAAATATGAATTAGTAATGCACAGGTATGAAATATGGGAAAAGATTGTTGTGCCATTAGGAACCAAGGCACAAAAGGAAATATCTTCTATTTTGATTAAAAAAAAGAGACTTATTGTGACAATATTAGAAACCTTTTTGTGAGAGTATGAGAAAAGGAAAGAAATGTACATGTGGAAAAATATATTGTAAACACTTTTTTCTGTGAAACACAAAAAAAATAATATACAATTTCGTACAGAAACTGACATAAAAACTGTTAAAAATATTTAGTAAAGAACTTTTGCAAACAAGTGAAGGACATTTCTAAAGTACTTGATTATAGAGGACTTTGGATAGAGGTTTGGGACTGTAATGTGATTTTGAAAATGGAAAAATTGTACATATTCTTAGCGTGATTAATGTTGATGGTCATACAGCTGTTGTTAAGAATTGGGGACAACCAAAAACATTTTTTTTTCTGTGGAAGGGAGAGATATTTTGTCTTCTTCTTGTTCTTTTGGCTGCTCCTGTTAGGGGTCACCACAGCAGATTAACTCTTTCCATTTCTTCCTGTCCTCTGCATCTTGCTCTGTCACACCAACCACCTGCATGTCCTCTCATACCACATCCATAAACCTTATCTTAGGCCTTCCTCTTTTCCTGTTACCTGGCAGCTTCATCCTTAGCATCTTTTTCCCAATATACTCTGCATCCTTCCTCAGCACATGTCCAAACCAAAGTAATCTTGCCTCTCTAGCTTTGTCTCCAAACCTTCCAACCTGGGCTGACCCTCTAATATACTTATTCCTAATCCTGTCCATCCTCGTCACACCCAGTGCAAATCTTAACATCTTCAACTCTGCCACGTCAAGCTCTGACTCCTGCCTTTTTGTCAATGCCACTGTCTCCAACCCATATAACATAGCTGGTCTCACTACCCTCTTGTAGACCTTCCCTTTCACTCTTACTGGTACTCGTCTGTCACAAATCACTCCCCGACACTCTTCTCCACCCACTCCATCCTGCCTGTACTCTCTTCTTTACCTATCTTCCACACTCACCATTACTCTGAACTGTTGATCCCAAGTACTTAAACTCATCCACCTTTGCCACTGCTACTCCCTGCATCCTCACCATTCCTCTATCTGCCCTTTCATTCACACACATATATTCTGTCTTAGTCCTGCTGACCTTCATTCCTCTTCTCTCTAGAGCATATCTCCACCTCTCCAGGGTCTCCTCCACTTGTTCCCTACTCTCACTACAGATCACAATGTCATCTGCAAACATCATAGTCCACGGGGACTCCTGTCTGATCTCATCTGTCAACCTGTCCATCACCATTGCAAATAAGAAAGGGCTCAGAGCTGATCCTTGACGTAATCCCACCTCCACCTAAAATGCATCCGTCACTCCCACCGCAGGCCTCACCGCTGTCACACTACCCTCGTACATATCCTGTACCACTCTTACATACTTCTCTGACACTCCCGACTTCCTCATACAATACCACAACTCCTCTCTAGGCATCCTGTCATATGCTTTCTCTAAATCCACAAAGACACAATGCAACTCCTTCTGACCTTCTCTGTACTTCTCCATCAACACTCTCAGGGCAAACATCGCATCTGTAGTGCTCTTTCCTGGCATGAAACCATACTGCTGATCACTAATCATCACCTCCCTTCTTAACCTAGCTTCCACTACTCTTTCCCATAACTTCATGCTGTGACTGATCAGTTTAATCCCTCTGTAGCTACTACAGCTCTGCACATCACCCTTATTCTTAAAAATTGGTACCAAAACACCTTTTCTCCATTCCTCAGGCATCCTCTCACTTTCCAAGATTTCATTAAACAATCTAGTTAAAAACTCCACTGCCATTTCACCTAAACACCTCCATGCTTCCACAGGTATGTCATCTGGACCAACAGCCTTTCCATTCTTCATCCTCTTCATAGCTATCCTTACTTCCTCCTTGCTAATCCACTGCACTTCATGATTCACTATTTGCACATCATCCAACCTTCTCTCCCTCTCATTCTCTTCATTCATCAACCTCTCAAAGTAATCTTTCCATCTGCTCAACACACTCTCCTCGCTTGTGAGTACGTTTCCCTCATTATCCTTTATCACCCTTACCTGCTGCACATCTTTACTAGCTCAGTCCCTCTGTCTAGCCAATCAGTACAGGTCCTTTTCTCCCTCTTTAGTGTCCAACCTTGTATACAACTCTTCGTACCTCATCTCCTTATACTCGTCTACTTTCTTCATCTCTTTGACAATCCCACTTCTTCTTCTCCAACCTCTTTCTCTGTATACTCTCCTGTACTTCTTCATTCCACCAGCAGGTCTCCTTGTCCTTCTTCCTCTTTCGAGATGTCACACCAAGCAACTTTCTAGCCATCTCTCTTACTAGCTCTGCTGTAGTTACCCAGCTATTCGGTAACTCTTCACTGCCACCCAGTGTCTGTCTTAACTCTTCCCTGAACATCACCTCACAATTACCCTTTTTTAATTTCCACCATTTGATCCTTGGTGCAGCCCTCACACTCATCCTCCTCTTCTTGATCACCAATGTCATCCTAAAAACCACAATCCTATGCTGCCTAACTACACTTTCCCCTGCCAGCACTTTACAGTCTCCAATCTCCTTCAGATTGGCCCTTCTACATAAGATATAATCTACCTGTGTGCATCTTCCTCCACTCTTGTATGTCACCCTATGCTCCTCCCTCTTGTTAAAATATGTATTTATCACAGCCATGTCCATCCTTTTCACAAAATCCACTACCATCTGACCTTCTGCATTCCTTTGCTTAACACCATACCTACCCATCACTTCCTCATCCCCTCTGTTCCCTTCACCAACATGCCCATTAAAATCTGCTCCAATCACCAGTCTCTCACCCTTGGGTACAGTCATCACCACTTCATCCAACTCACTCCAAAATTTCTTCTTTCTCATCCATCGCACACCCAACTTGTGGAGCATATGCACTAACAACATTCATCATTACACCATCAATTTCCAGCTTCATAAACATCACTCTATCCGACACTCTTTTTCACTTCCAAAACACTCTTAGCATACTGTTCCTTCAGGATAATGCCTATGCCATTTCTCCTCCCATAATGCCTACACCATTTCTCCTCCCATCCACATCATGATAAAACAATTTGAACCCGCCTCCGATACACCTAGCCTTGCTCCCCTTCTATCTGGTCTCTTGCACACACAATATACCAACCTTCCCTCGTTCCATCATATCAGCTAGCTCTCTCCCTATACCAGTCAAAATGCCAATATTCAAAGTTCCGACCCTCACTATCACAGTTCTAGCCTTTACCTGCTTTCGGGCATGCCTTCCCCCTCTTCTCCTCCTTCGGCCAACAGTAGCCCAATTTCCACCAGCACCCTGTTGGCTAACAGTACTGGTGGCTATCATTGTTAACCCGGGCCTCGACCGATCCGGTATGTATTTCTGTACTGTTTTCTGCATGTATGATTTGGCAAAAATTTTATGCCGGATGCCCTTCCTGACGCAACCCTTCCCATTTACCCGGGCTTGGGACCAGCACAAAGAAATGCACTGGCTTGTGCATCCCCAGTGGAAGGGAGAGATATTTTGTAAGTAACTGTAATAAAAATAAATGTTATTTATATGGGGAGATTGGTCATGATACCAGAAAATGTGAAAGGAAAAGTTATAAATGCATACAATCAGGACATCTATAGATGGATTGTGAAAAATGAGAAAAGCTTAGAATATAATGTAGATGGACAGAGCAGAGAAGAGGTACATAATAAAGAACGATTGTAACAAAAGAAACAACAGAAAGACAAAAGGGAGAGTAATGACACTGATCAAGTAGAAAATGTGATTAATAAATAAAAAAGGGGAAGGGGAGAGGGAAAACAGATCAGTTATTGACAGAGAAGATACAGATAGGAAAATGGTTAAAAGGAAAAGTTTGATTGGAAAAGGGTTGAAGACAGAAAAAGAAAATTTCAGGATGTAAGTTTGATAGTAAAAAGAAAAGAAATGTAAATAATTTATTATAAATTAAGGAGAAGGGAAGCAAATAATCTTAGAATTCTATATATCATTGTTAATAGTATAAAGGCTATAGTAAGAAGTATTGGGGTTTTAGAATGCTGTAATATGTGTGTCTCTCTCTCTCTCTCTCTCCCCCATTTCCATATAATGTGGTACATCGGCAACAAGCACTATTCAGCACTCGTTTCTGTAGCAGTTATGGGTTTTATGGGTTCAGGTTGCTAGCTCAGGGCCCAACCTCTCCACAGAGGGTGCACTGCAAGCACTCACACCTAGGGCCAATTTAGAGCATCCAATCCACCTACTGCATGTCTTTGGAATGTAGGAGGAAATCAGAGCACCTGTAGGAAACCCACATGAATGCAGGGAGGACATGCAGACTCCACATAGAAAGCACCCCAGCTGAGAATCAAACCAGATACCTCTTGCTGCAAGATGACAACACTAACTACTACAACACTGTTCAGCCCTGTAGATTTATTAGCATTAGATGATATTAGGGGTTTAACTAAAGAAGAAAGAGAACAGACAAAGACTTTATGGTTAAGAGGTAAAATATGGAATTTGGGTAGGGAAACATGTTCAGGGATTGCTATATTACATAGGGCAGGAATAAAAATTCTGGATTATACTTCAGATAATTTTGGAAGATTAACAGTAGTTACCTTTAGGTGGGACGGGAAAGTTTACAGACTTATAGCAATATATGCTTATGTGATATGTAAAGGAGGAGAGAAAAGTACAGTTGTGTACACTTACCATAAATGTAGATGTTCGAGTGTAATCATTGTTGCAGTCATTACATTTGGGTAATCTGCTGGCAGGTTGCCCTCAGTCGGCCTGATTAACAAAGTCTTGGGTCTTGCGTCGGTTGCTGTCCCTTCTTCCATGACGTCAGGTCATCAGGGGTATAAAACATGCAGCAGACGCCATTACATCAGTTTTTTTTGCCCCAGATGTCAGGTGCTCCCCAAATGGGGAGCAAAATATATATATATATATATATATATATATATATATATATATATATATTTATACATAAATAATTTAAAACACAAAGAATATACCTCCAAACAAAAGCAAATACACCAAAAAGACTTTCAAGTGTAATAAAAGAAAGTAGAGGCATAGTAAGACAAAAAACAGGGCTGGAAAGAGGGTAACCAGGACTGCAACAATGAATGCACTCTAACATCTACATTTATGGTAAGTGTACACAATTGTACTATGTTCTTCATGTTTCACTGTTGCAGTTATTACATTTGGGTAGATTCCCAAAGCTATGGTTGAGAGGATGAATTTATACAGCATTAGGACTGGCTATAAAGCCCTGCAAAACAGCAGTGGCAAAGCCAGCTCTGGATTTAGAGAAAATTGGTAAATGATAATGTTTGGTGAAAGTATGAACTGAACTCCAGGTATCAGCTTCTAGAATATCCCTGGTATTCTGAGAAAGGCTGTAGAAGTAGATGCAGCCCTGGTGGAATGGGATCTTATCCCCTGGGGGATAGGTTTCCCATGGTGCTTATAGCAGAAATTAATACAATGGCTTATCCATTTGGAAATGGTTTGCTTTGAAATAGCCTTTCCCTCTGCCCCTGCAGCAAATGCTACCAGCAGTTGTTCAGATTTTCTTTGAGATTTAGTCGTGTCCAAGTAAAATCTAAGTTGTCTGTGTACATCTAATGAATGCAGAATCTGCTCCCCCATGTTCTGTGGATTGGAAAAGAAAGTTGGCAAATGAATGGTCTGATTAAGAGCCACGCTGGATACCACCTTGGGCATGAAGGATGGGCTGGTCCTAAGCAACACCCTGTCCGCATGAAAAATGATGAAAGGCTCCACTGCCATAAGGGCCTGTAATTCAGAAATCCTTCTAGATGAAGTGATTGCTAAAAGGAAGGCTGTTTTCCAGGAGAGAAATTTTAAGTCTGCAGTAGCAGCTGGCTCAAAAGGAGGGAGAATGAGTTTCTCCAATACAAAGTTAAGGTCCCAGGCAGGGGTTGGAACTCTCCTGGGTGGTCTCAAGGTTTGGCTCCTCTGAGATACTGCTTTAACAGAGGAGAGAAGAGGGGAGGTTCTGTGTTGTAATGAGCTGAAATGGCTGAGGCATGGATTTTTATGGAAGAAAAAGACAGGCCCTTGTGAAGCATCTCAGTTAACTATTGCAAAATCTGAGGTAAGTTGGGCACTGCTGTTCTTATCCCTTGAGATTGATTCCAGGCGCAGAATCTTTTCCATTTGTCAGCATAAGATTTTCTAGTACTAGGTCTTCTTGCCTCCAAAATGACATCCATCACAGGTTTGCTGAGGGATGCTAAGGGGGAATTTAAGTTATTAGCCAAGATGCAAGATTCAAAGTTTGGAGCGGAGGGTGCAGAATCTGGTTGTTCTGCTGAGACGGTAAGGAAGGTGTCTGAGGCAGGTGCCATGGAGAGATTTGAGACAGACTGTGTAGGAGTGGGAACCAGTGTTGGCGAGGCCAGTCTGGAGCAATCAAAATCATTTTTAGTTTGTCCTGTTTGACTTTTAGCAGAACTTTGGAGAGCAGAGGCAGAGGAGGAAAGGCATAGAGTGATAGGTTTTCCCAGCTGAAAGACAGAGCATCCAATTTCCAAGCTTTTTTTGTGAGGAGTTCTTGTGTAAAATTTGTCCAACTGTTAGTTCTGGGGAGAGGCAAAAAGATCTATGTCTGTGCTCCCCCATTTGCGCATCAACATGTTGAAAATCTGTGGTTCCAGTTTCCATTTGTGTGGGTCCATGAGATTTCTGCTTAGTTCATCTGCCAAAATATTCAGCTGTCCTGGCAGAAATTGAGCTTGTAATTGTACTTGACAGCTCAAGGCCATGTTCCACAATGGCATGGCTAGTCTGCAGAGGGGGTAGGAATGTGTACCCCCCTGCTTGTTTATGTACCACATAACTGTGGTGTTGTCCATCTTTACCATTAGTTCTCCTGTATGAAGGTAGTCCTTGAAGGCTGTCAGTGCATTCTGTACAGCTAGCATTTCTTTTTGATTGATATGAAGGTGCATTTGATTTGGGCTCCATTTGCCCTGAATGCACTTCCCTGCCAGATGAGCCCCCCCATGCATAGTCTGATGCGGCTGTAGTTAGGGTTTGGGCGGCAGGGGGTGGTGTGAATGGCAGTACCTTGTTTTGTTGGCAGGCCTCTGCCCACCATAGGAACTCTAGTTGCAGGCAAGGAGTGATAGGAATCATTGTTTCCAGGCTGTGACAATGTTGACTCCATAAACTCTTTAAGTACCATTGAAGTTTCCTCATATGCAGTCTTACATATGGAATTAGAAGAATGCAGGAGGCCATGAACCCCAAGGCTTGCAGTATTTGTCTTGCAGATAGCAGGGTTTTTTGTGGCCACCTGTTTGAAGTAAGTCACCAAATGAAGTTGCTTTTCTGGCATAAGGAAAGCCATCTGGGCAGTTGTATTCAAGCTTGCACCCAGGAATGTAATTTTTTGAGAGGGTACCAGTTGTGATTTCTTTTCATTTATAGTGTACCCTAGACAAGTTAGAACCCTTTTTACAAACACCAGATGTTTTAGAAGAATGGCCTTGTTTTCTGCCTGAATTAGACAATCATCCAGGTATGGATATATCTGAATATTTCTTTGCCTGCAAAATGCAATTACTGGAGCCAGGCACTTTGTAAAGACCCTGGGTGCAGTAGATAAGCCAAAGGGCTGTGCAGAGAACTGATAATGCAAGTAGCCTGCTTTGAAATGGAGGTATCTTCTGCAAGATTCCCTGATTGGAATATGCAGGTAAGCCTCTTTTAAATCTAGAGTTGCCAACCAGGCATCTTTGCCTGCTTTGAAGCGGAGGTATCTTCTGCAAGATTCCCTGATTGGAATATGCAGGTAAGCCTCTTTTAAATCTAGAGTTGCCAACCAGGCATCTTTGCCTAACATAGGAAGTAACTGGTGAAGAGTCAGCATCCTGAATTTTGGAATGTCCAGAAAGGTGTTTAGAGTGGACAGGTCCAGAATTGGACGCCATGATTTGTCTTTTCTGGGTACCAGGAAAAGTCTGGAATAGAAACCTTGTCCCTTTTCCTCTTCTGGTACTAGTTGAATAGCCCCCATGTTTAAGAGGGAAAGTACTTGTTTCTGGGCCTCCGCCCACTGATTTGGGGGCAGGTCTGGCCATCCGTTTGGAGTTGGCAATGTGTGGAAATGAAATCTGTATCCCTTGGATACTATATTTAAAACCCATTTTTCCTGGGTTATAAGTGGCCAGTTTTTTGAATGAAGAGCCAGTTTTCCCCCCAAAGGGGCGGCTAAAAGGTAAGTGCTTGGTAACTCGAGGAAAGTCATTGAGACTGCTTACCATAGGGAGGTGTCTTGTTGTTTCCAGATTTGGAAGAGGAGGCACCCCGTTGCTTAGTTCTGAAAGTCCCTTGGGACTGAAACCTGGTGCCTTTGGAATGTCTGGGTTTGACTTGAATGGCTCTGGAAGGAACTGGAAAGGACCAGTTCTTAGTAGGCCAGTGCCTACTAAATCTTGGAGGTTGCACTTGTAAGAAATCTTTCACAGTTTGCATAGATTTAGCTTTATCTTCCATCTTTTTTAGAACTTCTTCAGCCTTATTACCAAAGAGACGGTCCTGTTGCAAAGGAGCATCAAACAATTTTGCTTTAACATGATCAGGCAGAGATTGCTCTTTGAGCCAAGCATGCCTTCTAAGCACAGACCCAGTTACAGCAGCCCTGCAAGAGGCCTCCAAAGATTCAAAACCACATTGCAAAGTATGTTTTCCAACTTGTTCAGCTGAATGCAATAAATCCTGTAAATCTTTATTTTCCACACAGTCAGAAATCAACATAATTTTCTGTTTAAGCAGTCCCATGATATGCTGCTGATATTTTAGCATATGGAATTGACAGTTTAAAGCGCTGATTGCCAAGGTTGCAGAAGTATAGACCTTCTTACCCCATCTATCCAGCACCCTGGAGTCTCTATCAGAAGGGGTAAGATTTTAAGCAGTAGAACCTTAATGCCCTTGGGGCCCTGAGAAATGTTTTCAGGATCCGCAACAGGATTTTTGAAAAGGAATTTGTGGGAGTCAGGAACCCTGTAGTATCTGTCTGGCTTACAAGGAGCCAGAGGCAGAGAATCAGGAGCCATACTAGATTCTGAAAACACATCATCAACAATGTCTAGAACAGGAGGTATAGCCAAAGGCCTATGCTGAGGAAGAAGAAGAAAATCCCTAAGCCTCTTTTTAGATTCAGAAAAATCTGGCTTTCCCAGTGGAAATGTTCCCTTAAGGTATGCAAAGTTTCCCCAAAAGAAAACTCCTCAGGGGGAGAAGCAGACGGAATGGAATCCCCTGCATCAGAGTCCTCATAAGTAGGTAGAAGATTCATAGTCAATTTCAGCCTTAGGCCTCTTTGAAGGGGGGGGGGGTTTGGCTACCCCTGATTAGAGTCATTAAATCTTCAGCCATTTTGATCATTTGTTTTTTAGGCATAGGGGCCTGCACATGTGGCCTGGGCGTCAGTTTTTTAGACATAGATCGAGAATTTGGCCTTAATATTGAAGATGGTGTTGATTTAACATACAAAGCTGTAGCCTGAATACACCCTCAGAAGCTGGTGCCTGCACAGCAACTCTGGACCCATCCAAGGTAGAGACATCCGCAGGTTCCATAATTGAAGCATCTCGCGGCATACCGGACTCCAAATGGGTCTCAGTAGAGGCCTGCGAATCAGAAGTAGCGAGTATCAGGGGCTGCAAAAGCGCCTCACTGAGTACCGGTGAACTGGCGACTGGTTTAGGAGAAGTGTCGTTGGCAGTTTTGGACCTCAACGACCTGTCTCTGTTTTTTTCTTTGCATTTTTTAGGTATTCCGGTAGTCGGATTGCTAACCGACATTATTTCTGGATAATTAAACCGTGATCCAAAATATTTAGAAGCAAAAATGTACTGACGATGGATAGTGCGCTGATTAAATAAAGCACAGAACTGGCAACGAGGTACATCGTGGTCAGGGCCTAGGCAAGGAATACAGTACAAATGGAAATCCTTATGAGGTATTTGCTTCCCACAAGTAATACAATTATTAACTTTTACTGACATCGGTAAGGAGAGAGAAAAAGTTTCCCCAACGGGGTACTTAGCTTTTTAATTGAAGACTTCGGTTCTGATACTCGAAAATGAAAATTTCAGGAGTCGGCCGACCAGCACTTGCGAACTGCTTCTGCTTCAGGCACTGTGCGGCAAGAAAGGCTGATGTAATGGTGTCGGCTGCAAGTTTTATACCCCTGACATCCTGACGTCATGGAAGAAGGGACAGCAACCGACGCAGGACCCAAGACTTTGTTAATCAGGCCGACTGAGGGCAACCTGCCAGCAGATTACCCAAATGTAATGACTGCAACAGTGAAACATGAAGAACATCTGTTTCAAGAAATGCTGAATTATGTTATAGTAAATATAGACATAATAATAACAGGAGATTTTTATTGTGACTTGAAAAAGCAGAAATCAAAAAGAGAGACCAGAAAAGAAAATAACGGAAGAAACAATAAAATGTGGAAATTTTGAGTTATGGAACTCGAATAAAAGTACATATAGAAGAGGAAAATTGAAGAGAGAAATAGATTATTTTTTGATATTCAAAACTATAAGAATATGGATAGAAGATGGAGTAAAAACAGTTTTTTTTGTGATCATTTGGCTGTATGGATAGAAACATAAGAATATGGATAGAAGATGGAGTAAAAACAGTTTTTTTTGTGATCATTTGGCTGTATGGATAGAAACAGAAGAGAATAAAGAACATGTAAAAACTGGGAGAGGAACAAAGAGAATTAATAAAAAGGAGTGGAATGAAAAAGCCAGAAAAGATTCAATAATGTTATGGAAAGACTATTGAACTATGAGAGATTTTTATAATAATTGGTCTGAATGGTGGATAATATTTAAGGAGAAATATAAAAGAATCTATTTAATTTGGGAAAATAGAAAAAGACAAGCAAATACAAAGGAATATAGAGAAACACAAAAATCTAAAATACACATAAATTCACTGCTGATGGATGAAGTCGCACGAACAAGGTACCTTCAACAATTCGTTAAAAAAAAAACACCAAGATACGGCAACACAGCAGATAATATCCAACACATCTACTGCAATATATAGTAAAGAATATGTTAATAATTTGGATAGAAAAATTGTTTGTATTGTATGGATAATATGGAATGAAAGACTATCAGCAATTTGAAAATGAATCCAATTACCTGGAGTGAAGAATCCATAGTCTTCTCATCTTCCAGTGCAGTGAACATACATGTTATATGTGTGTACCGGTTTACTATCATAAATTCGAAAATCAGAACAAAACGTGTCTGCATTTTCGAATTTATACATCGGATTGTCCTAATGTCGAAAACAGCTGTGTATTGTCGAAAATGTCGCTCGCGACATTTTCGGCAACACACAGCACTCCCACCCGTCCTGTAACTACCTACCTAACTAGCCTAAACACACAGTTATGCAGGGGGGCTGCGCCCCCCTGTGCCCCCCCCAACTTAATATTCCAACTCTGAGATCGCACTACAGTGAGGAAAGGGATGTATTTCCCTAACCGCACTGTACCGCGATCCCCTCACATGAGTGAACGTTAGAATTGCGAATGCACAGTCCATTCGCAATGGTAACGTTCGCTCACATCACCTGCCGAAATATGAAGTATTCGAACATCTGTTGTTCGAATACTTCATAGCCGTGCAAGTGCACGTCGGCATTGTGATAGTAAACCGTGTGTACCTACATTTAGGTATTCAACAGAAGATTGTCAAGTTAGTTATGTACTTCTTAACATATTACCATATAGAATTGTTTGCCCTTACATACATTTTTATTAAATGTTTTGGTCCCCACCTGTGTTGCTGTTGCTCATTTCCTGCCCCAGTAGACAGGTAAAAAGGTCCATATACTCCTCAATTTCTCCGGGTGTAGAAAACTCATGGAAAGTCAAGGGAGTGCCAGACATTACAGATGATATCCTAGAGGTGCTACAAGATTTTGCAATGCAAAGAAACATACATACATATTTTGACTCCTTGGCTAGGCTCATGCCTTCTTGATCCTGTGCACATACATTGCATTTCTGAATCTTGCCCTAGAGAGCAAGGCCTATATTGGTGAGCTAGTATCTGCCCCTCAGTCCCATGCCTTCCCCTGACTGTTTCTCCTGCACAAGAGTCACTAGTTCAATCCTTGTCAGCTAGGGCATAATCAGAGCAATATGCAGTTCACCATACTATTATTTATGGACTTTTTGGATTTTATCCCTGGGTCTTAACTGTAAAAAGGGTAGCAATGCTCAGGGTTTTTCTACATAGTTACCAGAACTGAAAGTACAATGAATATATCCCTAGAAACACAAATTAAAAATTCAGGACATAAATGTACAGTGCTTTCTTAATCAGGTTTGTAAGATTGCAATAAATTAAGCAGCATTGCTTTCCTGTTTGCAAATGATTTTTAAAAGAAGATTGCCAATGACCAGTAAGTAAAAGCATTAAGGAATTTCTTGCCCTGCAAAAAATAAACTCCGAAAACACCACACCACAAACCAACTCACCATAAAAAGAAAAACAACTCACTGAACAACTGGAGAAATGGTCACCATCCACTTTTACTGTGCTCCTAGTACTTCGGCATCAAGCCTTCCAGGGAGTAATCATGCACAAGAATGGTGTACTTTATAGGGTGGCCTAATGGTTAAGGTGTTTGCCTTACAAACACAAGGTGCAGGGTTTGAGCCTCACAAGGGATAATTGGCTAGGCTTAAAATGGCTCGCAAGGACAGTTAGCCTAGTACTAATCTATGAACCTATGAACCTATATCTGATAGTAAACACAAGTCCTGAAGACATACAAAACAGTGTTTTTGTTTGCAGATGACTGCAAACTGGGCGCCATAGTCGAAAACACATCTGACACAGATATCCTTCAGAAGGGCCTCACAGAAACAGATAACTGGTGCCAGAGCCATGGCCTAAAGTTAAACGCCAAGAAATGCATAGTCATACCCTTCGGGAAAAACAAGGTTACCCCTAGCTACCATATAGGTTGCAATCCACTGAGCACAGAAGTCATCAGGGATCTGGGGACCCAGGTTGACAGTAGCCTTTCGTTTGACACTCATGTTGCTAAAGTAGTTAGGAAAACCTTCTACATTGCCCACCTGATCATGAAGGGATTCACATCTAGATCAAGGAGGTCATCGCCCCTGTACTCATCACTCATTAGACCTATGATTGAGTACAATGCCCCATTCGGAATGTATCTGACCCGACACCTGCAGCAGCTGGAAAGGCCCCAAAAGTTCCTCACCAAAAGGATAAAGGGTCTCAAAAATATGTCTTATGCTGCCCGACTGAAAGAACTCCAGCTCTATTCAGTCTCATACCGCTTGCTCAGAGGTGACCTGTGCCTGACATATAAGGCCATGTCAAACCCAGATTTGATGAATATGCTTCACCTCAAAAATCTAGATCCCTCAGAACCACAAGGGCGGGAGACTTAAACCTTGACACGGTTATTAATAGAACATGCTGGAGGGACAGATTCATCACCCAGAGACTCCCTATGCTGTGGAACAAAATCCCGGTACATGTGAGGCAGAGCACCTCGCTGGCCTTGTTCAAGAGGAATCTTGACCAATGGATGGGAGATCGCAGATATACCCCAGGGATTACTTCAGTGTCACTGCTTGACAGAGGCACAGCAAAATAATAGGCATAGTTTTATTCAAACTAAAGGGGTGGCGATAGCCACATAACTATGGGCTAGGCTTATAAATGCCCTTGGGCAGATAGCCTAGTATGAACCTATGAACCTATGAACTACATTCATTATTCAATTCAATTATACAATAACTGATCAATTCATCAGTGAGTCAAGAAAATTTAAATCTAAAGTGCATCCTGAGCAGTAAAGTGCTTCAGGAACATTCAAAGTATATCAAAACATATAAAGTGCAACCCATTACATTCCTAAAGCATTTAACATTATAATTTAAGAAGTTCATACAAAAGCACTTATGCATCTCTAGATTAACAAATACTAAAACATTTTGCCATACAATGGTTGATCAATTAATCAATGAGTCAAGAATATGTAAATCTAAAGTGCATACTGAGCAATTAAAATGCTTCAGAAACATTTAAAGTGCATCAAAAAACTTTTAAAATGCAAGTTCATACAAAAGCACTTGTACATCTCTAGATGAACAAATACTAAAACATTTTACCCTACAATAGTTGATCAATTAGTCAGTGAGTCAAGAAAATTTAAATCTAAAGTGCAGTCTGAACAATTTGAACTATTGGGGGAAGGTCCCAGAACAAGTTATATTTTACAGCTGTTGGAGTTTGCACTGACACACAATGTATTTAGTTTTGAGGACAAATTTTTTCTACAGAGAACAGGAACTGCTATGGGGGCATCTTTTGCCCTATCTTATGCCATAATTTTTATGGGTTTTTTTGAGGAGAGCTGTGTTTAAAGAAATACATATTTTTTGGAAAATGTTATAGTTTTCAAACGCTATATTGATGATTTGTTTTTTATATGTAGAGGGGAGATTAGTCTTTTTGAACAGTTCATGTTGGAACTAAATCAGAATCAGTATGGCATCACAGTGTCATATCAAACTCATAAACATAAGATGCAGTTTCTAGATTTGCAGTTCTTTGTGGTTAAAGACGAGCTAGAGTCTTTTAAACCATTTTATAAGGAAGTAGCAGCTAATAATTTTTTGAGTGCAGACAGCCTGCATCCAGAACATTTACCTGATTCTCTCCCTTATGGAGAATTCAAGCACATTAGTGACAATGTTCATGACAGAACCACATTGGATGGGGAATTTAACATTGTTAGATGCAAGTTGGCGAAGAGAGGGTATTCTAGCCAGGTGTTAAATAGGGCTGAGGAAAAAGTGAGAAAGCAAATTGCTGGTCGGAGAGTATGGAGTCATGCAATATTTCATGGGTGTGGAGATTATCATAAAGTGGGCAAGGATGATATATTTTTTGTTAACAAATTTTCCCCTTTTTCAGCTACATTGAATGCGTTCTTGCACAGGTTTTGGCCTATTATACAGCAGGATGAGGAAGTGGGCAACATTTTCAAGGGCAGGGTTGTTTTTTCTCATAGTAGATTTCACAACCTGAAGGAATTATTGAACAGTAGGGTAAGCAGGATGGATACTGGTTCTAACACAGTAGGCACCTTTAGATGTGGCAGGTGCAAGGTGTGTGACAAAGTCAAGGACATTTCAGGTGCTTTGATTAATGGAAAGAAGTTCATTGCCCTGAGATCTTACAATTGCAGTACCAGTGGGGTTGTTTATGCCATTGGATGTGATTGTCTACCTGTAAAGTGGTATGTAGGCCACACCAGAAGAATGGTGAAAAGAAGAATTATGGGGCATTTGGGGGATGTGAGGCACGTTAGGCTTAATCCTGTGGCCCAGCATTTCCACGCTGTTCACAATGGTAACACTAGCTGTTTATTTTTTTCTGTTTTAAACAAACCTTATGCAGTACAAGGCATGAAATATGGGCACATTTAGTTAAGGATGGAAAGTAGATATATTATTAATTTTGGAACTTTGTGGCCCCATGGGCTTAATATGGAGTTAGATTTACATGTATAGGATGAAATGTTTTAGTATGCATTATTCTATAAATGCATAGATATATAGGATGAATGATTTATATGTATAGGGTAAAATATTTAAATATTTAAGCATTTGTTAATCTAAAGATGTATAGGTGCATTGGCATGAATTCTTAAACTATTAAGTTAAATGCAATAGGAACATACGGAGGTGCATTTTAAAAGTTTTTTGATTCACTTTAAATGTTTCTGAAGTACTTTAATTGCTCAGGATGCACTTTAGATTAAAATTTTCTTGACTCACTGACTAATTGATCAACTATTGTAGGGTAAAATGTTTTAGTATTTGTTAATCTAGAGATGCATAAGTGCTTTTGTATTAACTTCTTAAATTATAATGTTAAATGCTATAGGAAAGTAAGGGGTTGCACTTTATATGTTTTGATGCACTTTGAATATTCCTGAAGCACTTCACTGCTCAGGATGCATTTTAGATTTTAATTTTCTTGACTCACTGATTAATTGATCAATTATTGTATAATTGAATTGAATAATGAATGTAGTGAAATGTATATAAAGTACATCATTCTTGTGCATGATTATTCCCTGGAAGGCTTGAAGACGAAGTACTAGGAACACAGTAAAAGTGGATGGTGACCATTTCTCCAGTTGTTCAGTGTGTTTTTTCCTGCAAAAAATAAAGCCGACTCTGAAAAATTAACATAACCCCTCCATATGAATGACTACTGTTGTTATACATGGGTTCCTATTGGAACATCGAATTTTCAATTGTTCGAATCACTAAAGGTCGACCTTTAATGATCAAACAATAAAAAATTTGAAGTCTTCAAAATAAACATTAAAAAAAAAAAAGAAAAACGAAAGGGTGTAGGCAGGGGGGGCAAGCCCCCCCTGCACCCCCATACCCCCTGCTGCTTAAATATACCAACTCCGAGATCATGCTACAGTGTAGGAAAGGGAAATCTTCCCTTTCTGCACCGTAATTCATTAAAGTATGATCTTGGAGTTGGTATATTTAAGTAGTGGGGGGTGTGGGGGGTGCAGGGGGGCTTGTCCCCCTGCTTTAACCCATCAGGGTACGCTTTCTTTGTTTTATTTATTTTTTTAATTTCGAAGTTACGGAACTTCGATCATATGGTGTTGACCATATGGTATTCAAAGTTCCATAACTTTGATTTTGTAATAGGTAACTGTTATACATTACTTTTCTGAGATACTCATTGAATTATTATTTGCTTATTAAAAATAATAAAACCATGCCATGCATTTGCCTTTCCTTGTAGTTTTCCAGTAATTCACATCCTGTGTTACAGAACTGTCTGGAGCCATGCCTAAGCAGAGGAAACTGGAAGGGATATGAACTTTAGAAGTTCTGAAATAAATAAATTGATGTTCTTCATTAGATAACTGATGCAATATTCCTCACTTATCCTTTCAAGGATACCATACATCTAACCAGCTTACAAAAGCTTAGGACCTTCCAAATATTCAATATGTCCAACTTGGGATCTAAGCATGAAACTATACGCTAGTACTTAAGGGAAATATAAGTGCAAAAATCCAAAGAACTTTCTTACTACCAGTATGTGAATGAAAACTTTGTCAACATTGTAGACCATCTACCATACAGTTGGCTCCAGCTACAAATGCCTGTTGGCAGATAAGTACCCCATTGGGGATCCCTCCCCTTACTATTGAACTTTTGTTCAAAGTTGGGGAAATATGATGGCGGTTGTCAAATTCCTTGCAAAAACAAATATTCTCAGTATCATTTTGTTTAGGACCTGGACATCATTATAGAGACTTCTTAGTTTGCCAGAGTTTTGAACCTAAAACCATTAGAAGCTGTCTCAATACTGTAAAACTTTACAATGAGAATAAGAGGCTTTAGCTCACACCAACATGGCTTCTAAGTGAGCCGCCTCAGATGCCCACCATCAGCCTAAAAGGAACATTAAAAATTAAAAGAAGAGGCTGAATTTTTAAAGAAGCCTACTTCCTTCAGTTAATTGGAGTCAGATGTTTTTAGTGAGGCACTGGATCATGCCCTTGGAACATCCAGCTGTCATACCATTGCCCATTGCTGGGACCCTTCAGGAGGTTGACATGGCTCAGGACCAATATATCCAAACTGACCAACCAGATGGCAGATTTGGTCATGACGTCAACTGCTGGTCAGAAAAAAGATGCCCCAGGAAGCCCTATGAAGGTACGTTCAGCTAATTCTTCTCCACATACTATGTTTTGGAAACTCCAAAGAAAAGGAGAAAAAAAAAACATATTTCTCTTCCTCCTATTCCATCTCTTTCCCTATGATTCCTAAAATAAGGGTGTTTTAATTTTTCCCAGGAGTTGTTTAAAGCTCTTATGGTTTTTCAGTCTTACTGGTTTTCCTTTCCTCCCACTGTTTCTACTTCTCATAAGAGGAAGACAAGAGTCCTCCTTTGAGAAAGAAGTTTCTTCTGACTCCAAGTCAGGCCTTAACAATGCCCCACAAATGCATTACTCTTATAATTTGAATCAGATGATGCCCTGTCTTCTGACTCCCCTCCTGAAGAACTTACCTTTGAGAACACTATTTATAAGGTGAATGAATAGCTTAAATGGTTAGGCAAGCAGATATATGATTCATAAAAAAGTACTATATGCATAACTTTATTACTTATCAGTTGAGTACATGTTTCAAAGGAAAGATTAGCTGTCACGGTTATTCTCAGGCCTTTATACTGGATTACTTCCTTTAGTGGATGTTCTAGTTGGTACACAGGCGAATGAACTGAGCCTTTCCAAAACACATTACTTTTATTATAAACAAAATGTATACCTATGTTGTGTGCCCAACCACCAATCTGTCTCATTTAAGAATTTAAATGTTCAGTATCAGATTCTTTTTGTGCAATGAACCCAATCTTGCAATCAACTGCATACTTCTTAGATCTAGGAATAGAGGTAAATATAATATTAAATAACATTGGTCCAAGAACAGAGCCTTGCAAAACTTCAATATGGACTGGCTATGTTTAAGAAAATTACTCCACATGACAGACTTAGATTCAGGGCTTTAGCAATTTGATCATAAAATGTTAATGAACTGTCTACATGGAACTAATGTTATTCTCCGTCCCTGGAGTTCTCTCTGAGGCATTCATATTTTGTGTAATTTGGAATGGGTAGTGCTGACGTGTTCCAAGATTCTGCAATTGCTATTACTATGTAGTTATATTCAGCAACTATACCATCCAGTTCATCAAAGTTATTGCCTAGACTTTGTGCACTACAAACATTACAAAGCTGTATCAGATCATCTATATGCAGGGCTGCTAGAGGTTGATGTGTTGGATTGTCTGAAAAAGTTTTCAGATATTTCTTAATTTTGTCTGATACAAAAACAGTCCCATATTGACTAAGATGAAGTTTGCCTTTGGAAAACGTGATTATCCCAATAATGGATAAAAATGATACATTCCACTTTCCGAAGGAGGGATGGGCCTCCTTGAAATTGATTACATGTATAGATATGCAATCTTGGGACTCCACACATATCGGCTGACCTCACAAGACTCAAATATAGTGAAAGTTTTGAAACATGAGGAGAATAAATCTAAGATGACTTCTCTGCTTAATCTAGCAGAAGCATATAGGCGTCAAGCAGGAATGGAAATCAAACCAGAAGTAGATAAAAATCTGGCAGCAAATGAATGTGTCAAAAAACAAAAGAAAGAATATAAGGTGAAGGACCTGATGAGAAGGCAAGAAATATGGAAAATGCATAAATATGTTTGCAAGTATAGAAAACTTCTGGAAGAACCTCATGTTGATCAGGAACGAATGCAGGAATGGTTAAGGAGAGGCAAATTCAAATCAAGAGATGAAAGGTTAATATTGGCGGCCCAGGATAGTGGGCTATGTACATGCTGGTTTAAAAAGTCAATTGAACATGTGGGAGAAACAGACAAATGTAGGTTTTGTAAAACTGAATTAGAAACAGTGGCACACCTCGTTGCTGATTGTGACATACTAATGACAGAAGCACTATATACTGAAAGGCATAATAATGTGGCAAGACTGTTGTACTGGGGATTGTGCAAACATTCTGGTATTGAAGTGGCTGAAAAACACTGGAAACATGAGCCACAAAGCATTGCAGAAATGATGAAGTTTACATCACATGGGATCACCCATTACCAACAGTTCAAAAGATAGATGCTACAAAACCTGATATAGTGGTCCATGAAAAGAAGACAGAAGTAGCATTGATCACTGTAATCGCCACACCAAGTGACTACAGTGTCTTGTGTACAGAGAGACACAAAGTCATAAAATATCAGGATTTGCAAGCAGAAATGAGAGCAATGTGGAAGAAAGATACCCTGACAGTTCCAATAGTAATAGGAGCAACAGGCCTTGTAAAAAAAGAATCTACAATTGTATTTAGATATGTTACTAATACATGTAACCCCATACGATTTGCAGAAGGAGTCATTACTGAGCACATTGCAGGTGCTGCTAAGAACACTTCTGGCGGAAATCAAAGATTGAAACAATACTAATTTCATTAACTTTAATTGTACTTTGACTTAGGAATGGGGTCCATTCCTGTCATGATATTAAAAACCCAAAAGACTTGGAGAAATTAAAAAATGGATAAGTTTGATGTTACACACTGCACAAAGCAATGGGGTCCATTCCTGTCATGATATTAAAAACCCAAAAGACTTGGAGAAATTAAAAAATGGATAAGTTTGATGCTACACACTGCACAAAGCTGAAAATGTGGGGCTTTGAAAAATAATTGGCCATTAGTCATTTCAGCATGGAGATGATATTAGTTCACTTAGCATAAGGCTAATATAAGCTTCTTCAAGCATTTCTATTATTTCCAGAATGGCATTTCATTATATGGTTAAATACTGTTGACCTCAGGTCATTGACTTTTGCATGGACTAAGACCACATTATAATGCACCTTTTCATGAAGCAGTTTTGGTATCATATATTTTACACCTGATAGTTTTAAACCAGATAGAGCACTATCAGTAATATGGTTTCTTGTTTAGGCTTCTTCTGCTTCTATTTGCAGGCTTAAGCATCACTCACAACTAACACCTCTTTGTGAATGGATAAGTTAGATGCAGCTAAAGGCATAATAGAGGTACTGCTACAGTCTTCCCATCCAATGCACATATTTTACATTTTTTTTGTTTTGCAAAATAAATATCTCATCATCATCATCAGCAGCAGTATTACAAATATTTCTACTGCATTTCCTTAACTTTGTGTCAGTTGTGGTGTCATGAGTATAAGAAATGGAGGTTTGCTCAGGCTAAGAATCAATTGTACTTTGCAGAGATAGTGTTGTCCCCAATTACATCATCAGGTGGTTTGGGAATGCTCACATTGGTCAGTCTGATTTTAGTGTTTCATTATCTAAAGTTGTGACATGATCAGGACATCCAACCTGGTCAGTTATCTTAATGTTGTCCTAAGTGGAAGAGTCTGGCACATTCATTTAGCCAGGATGGAACAAAAGTGTAAGTTTTAGTTCTTGGACTTCTACGTTTTGACATAAAGCCTGTGCACAGTCTGAGACAACCTGTTGTGATGGATCCAGAAGCTGAGAAATGCAAGTTTCATGTGCTTCTGAATGTGTCCTTAAAAGAGACTCTGTGTTCAAATGGTCTATATTTGGGTTTTCATTTTCCTTTGTGTTTACTCTGCTTGATTGAGGTATAGTTACATCATTAATAGCTTTATCATATTGTTTGTGTTTTTTCTTGCTGGGATTCAAATTCTTTGCTAGATTTTACTTTTTTAGAAATATTTGAGTGGGTTATAATGTGTTTTACATTATTTAGCCCTTTCATAGAACTATTAGACTTAGTTGATTTCAGAGAAGTGGATTTGCACTACTGCAACAGTCAGTATACCACAAATTAACAAATTTAGTAACATTAGCTGTAACATCACAACTGTAGGTTAACATATGGGTAACAACAGATGGACAAAAAAGATCTTTGACATATAATTCAATGAAGGAAACCGTTTGAAAGAGCATTTGAATAGGAATTGTGCAAATCTTTTTAAACTCAACGTGACTTTTTGTGATAGACATCCTTGCATAACACACCTGTTCTCTGATCCAAATCTGATACAGCTTGCGGAGTTTCGCTTATTGTCCTGAGCACATTATTAAATGAGTGACACTGTGCGTTCAAGAGTCAGTGTGTTCAAATATTGTTAGTTTTTCAGGGAGAAGTTGTCTCTCTCTCCTATGCATTCAAGAGTTAGTGTACTTAAATGTTGTTAGTTTTTTAGGGGAAAGTTGTTTATTGCCTATAATACCTTGATAATGGGAGGTTTGTAAATAAATTTGCATAAATGCTTCTGTTTTTGTCAAGATCTATGTATCTGTTATGTTTTGAAAATGCATACCATCACGTCATATGCAGTTTTTAATTTCTGATGTAACAGCTCCTCTGAAGAGAGGAATATAGTAGATGGAAGCTGTGAGGGAAATCAACACATGAAAGTCTTAGACCTGAAAGACAGGAAGAAAAAAATCCTAAGAAACGCAGACAGATGCAATATTTCAAGGTACTCTTTCTGTGTTTAAATTATAATGACAGGCCAAGAAGTTATATTTTAGGAATACAGTCAGACAACCTGGTGTGTGTGTGCTTGTAGGCATGTCCATATATAACTTTTCGTTTGTAGTTGTGTACCTTTACAGATCAAGTGAAGACTGTATATGTTTAATGTGTGTATTTTTGTTTCAGTTTGAGTCTGCCATTAATGTAGAGTGTCAAGTATTTGAAAAAAGAGCCACAAGAAGCAGCAGCCAGCCTGTACTATAAAATGAAGCATTTGGTGAGAGTAGAACCATAAAACCTGATAATCAATTACTGCCTTAGAAGACATTCCAGCAGAATGAAAGCAACATAGTGTCAATACTAGGCAAGTGATCACAGAGACCACAAGATTCCTTGTCATATTTAAGAATGCACTTAATTTTGCCATCTCTTTTGAACACATAATAGTGCTCATCCCCCAAACTGAGCAGGGCAATACATGACAATCTTTGTGTAAATTTGCCTCTAGCCATCCAATCATCAAGACTAGCCTTAAAGGTAGCCAAAATAGTAATTTTTTGACCGGTAGTGGTAACTTATTCAGTAGGCTGAGAATACATTAAGCACCTATCCCTCCAGTGGGGTATGTCTGTTTGTTAATGTAGATTTAGATCCCTAGTGTGAGGGTTTACAGAGCCACAGGCTTTAGGAAGAAGGAGAATGTCAAATAGGATCAGATGTTTCATGGACTAAAAAATAAGACATCGGTCATCTTTCAACAACCAATAGGATACTGAGTATGAGGAGAGTCATGCTAATCTGTTGGGATAGTTGAAGGATTTAAGGCCTTTAAGCTGCTTTCTTAAAAGTCTATAGGATCTTTCTAGTTGAGCAATATACTTGGATTTGTACATATCAAATGTGGAATTGTATTCAATGATGCGCCTGATAATGGAAGAATACAATGGTAGGATGACTACTTCGGTTCTTGAGGATATTCCCTGAGCAAGAAAAAAGGATTTTCTGACTATGGTGAGTGGAAACCTGATGACTGAATGAGAAAGAATTGCTCACATTAGGTACACAGGTCTCTTATGACTTGTGTCTGTCTGAAGAGACACAGCACTTATGAGATACAAGGCGGGAGCAGCTTTGTTGCTGAATGCTATGAAGAGACATAGCACTTATGAGATATAAGGTGGGAGCAGCTTTGTTGCTGAATGCTACTATGCTGCACTTTTATTGCATTTAGCTTCAGACTATTTTCAATATTCCAGCCCTTGATGGAGCTGTTTAATGTCACTGGATAAGTGGATAAGAGTGCCCAGCTGGCACACATCAGCAAACTTAATCACACTTCGGGGTTTGCATTTTGGAAAATGAATGCCAGACAGAAAAGAGCACAGCACTGATTCCTGCGGTACTTCAATATTTTAGATTAAGAGAGGGTACCAGTAAATTAGTTACAAACTTATATTCAGAAAGGGTGCTGGCAGCTTCCAGAGATTGGGATATGTTGGATAGCCAATATACAATCCAACAGACAATGAATGTTTTTGCATTAAGCTTGCTAATTGTTCAGTAATATCAACATGGAGGAATAGTGTCAAAAGTCTTGAGTTAAGTAGTATGCAATTACTGACCAATGTCCATAGTCCCTGTAATTTTTCAATGAAACGTTACAGGTTCAGAATACAGGACCTGCCTTCACAAAATCAGACAGATTGGGGTCTAGATCAGTTAAGCTGTCCATGTCTGTACAAATGAGTTCTGCTATTATAAGTTCCAAGACGTTGTATATAAAGCTGGTGAGGCTGATGGGCCTATAATTACCCACATCTGCAGTGGGATCAGATCTGACATGAATATGTACATAAAGGAGGGGCTTAGTTCTAAGGCTTATCCTGTCCCTACAGAACACAGTGAAGGGATTCTTGCACATTAGGGCCTGTAACTCTGAGATTCACCTGGCTGAAGTGATGGCTATGAACAAGGTGATCTTCCAAATAAGCATCTTTTGGGGAGCAAAAGTTGCTGGCTCAAAAAGTGGCAATGTAAGTTTTTCTAACACAGTTTAAATCCCAGGTAGGGATAAGGACAAGGAAAAGTTTCAGGTGGAGGTGAGAATAGATGGGAGGAGCCAGTAAGGCAATCAGAGATGCTGAATCATGTACCTTAATAGTGCAATAATAAAGTCCCTGGTGAAATAATCCTGACAGATATTCTAGCACTAGGTTTATGTCTGCCAGTGAAGGATTAACATCTTTGTCCTTGGACAGAAGACAAAACCTTTACCATTTGGATAAGTATGATTTTCTGATATTCAGTTTTCTTATCTGAGGGTTGATAACACTTTTGTAGAATAGTCTGTAGTACTGGGGTCAGAAAACAATTCACAAAGCTATTAGTCTGAGGCTCAGGTGAGGATGAAGGTCAGACCCCTTTATCCAGGTGAGTAGGTCTATCACTTGTGGGAAAATGCAATTTCTCTCCAGTCTGAGCATCAAGAGGAGGAAGAATTAATGTTGCCTTGGCTAGAACAGGGCTATAAGTTCATGCTTGGCATGTCTGAGCTCACCTTGATCAGAACCCTGGAAATCAGGGGAAAGGGTGGGAAGGCATAAAGAAAGAGTCCTGTCTCCATGTCCCTGTCTTCTGGGGTCTTGAGCAGAACATTTGAAACAGTCTGTTTTGGTTAGAGGCAAAAAGGTCTATCCTGGGGTTTCCCCATTGTTGGGTGAGGTCCAGAAAAGTTTCCCTTTTTAGTAAACATTCATTGGGGTCTAGAATGTCCCTGTTCAAAGAATCTGCTAAGGTTTTGCTCTGTCCTGGGATGTAGGATGTTATCAGCACCAGTTGCAATTGTTGTGCCAAGAGACAAATCTTTATTGCTAGACTACACAGGTGGTAGGCATGAGCTCCCCCTTGCATGTTTATGTACCACATGACTGTGGTGTTACCTGTCCAAATTTGCAGTGCTCCTGGGTTGTTTTGACAAGTTTTTATTGCTAGAAAACTGCCAACAACTCTATCTGATTTATGGGAAGTTTTCTTTGCTCTGGGGTCCAGACACCTTGTACTTTCATGGGTCCCAAGTGTGCTCCCTGGGCTACTTTGGAACTCTCTCTGGTTATGGTCTTGCCTGTCTCTAGTAGAGATAAATTTGTGCTTAGATTCAGTTTGATGGTGTCTTTCCAGCAAAGAAGTTCCCTTTTCAGTATGGCAAAAGGGGCAGCAGTTGGAAGTATTGTTCCTAAGGGTTTTTCAGGAATGATTGAAGATTCCTCATATAATTTTGCCACGGGAATCATAAGGATGAATAATACCATAAACCCAAAGGCCCATAAATATTCCCTTGCTGTGATTGTCTTCCTTTCAGTATGCTGAGTAGGTTGTCTGTCAGGAAAGACACTTTGTCTTGCGATAAGAAAGTTTTTTGTTGTACAGAGCATATCATTGCACACAGAAACAGAATTCTTGTCTGGAGCTGAAGTTGTAACTTGTAGAAACTGAAGGTGAGCATTACTCTCTGAAAGCAGTCCATGGTAGCCTGTAAGGCAGTTTGAAGTTCAAGGGTGGTTTCTCCCCTGGATAAGGCAATCATCCAGGTACGGGTAAATGTGTACTCCTAGTGTTCTGCAATGTGCTATAACCAGGGGTAGACATTTGGTGAAAACTCTGGGTGCAGTGAAAAAACCAAAGCACAGAACTGGTAGTGCAAACCTGCTGCTACAAATTAAAGGTATATCCTGTGTTTTGTTTATATAGGTGCATGAAGATAAGTGTTCTTCAGATCTACTGTAAGCATGTAAGCTCCTAGAAAAATCATGGGCAGAAGCTTTTGAGGATTCAGCATTTTGAACTTTGGAATGTCTAGGAAAGTGTTTAACACTGAGAGGTCTAAAATTGACTTTCAGGTTTCTTCCCTGTTGTCTTTTCCCAGGAAGAGGGTGGTTGAATGGATCCCTATTGCAAGAGTTCTTGAAAGATGGGGGAAGGACAGCTTCTTGGTTTTTGGAGGCTTTGGTATCGCTAAGAATAGAGGCCTTTCTCTGAATTGAATGAAGTAACCTTTTTCTGTGATGTTTAGTACCTACTTATGTGAGGTGATGAGTTTCTACCTGTTTAGAGACGAAAAGAGGCTTCCTGCTAGTGGGACAGGGAGGGTGTGTTGTTAGGGAGAGGAAGAATGGAGAGAGCTGGGCAGAGTCACAGTCATTCCCTTGGGGGGACAGAGGCTTTGGACACCTCCAGGTATAAGCCATTGTTCATGTTGTCATCTCCTAGACTGTCTAGGTCTTTTTGTTGGGGAGGCCTCACTTTATATTGCCTAGGAGTCAGAGACTAAGCCTTAGAAGGATAATTTCTATTACACCTTGGAGATGGAAACAAATACATTTCTTTCATGGTTTTATTTGCCTCCCTTTTTATCCAATTTCTAGAAAACTTTCTCCGCAGGAGACTCAAACAGGAGTTCTTTATCTAATAGGGCATATGAGAGTTTGGCTTTAACTTGGTCAGAAAGTAGTTGGGCCCTCAGCCAAGGTTGCCTGCAGATAATAGGGCCAATAACAGCTGCTCTGCATAATACATTTAAACCATTATAACTACACTTGGGAGAATGTCTGGAAACCTGGAGTGCTGCTTTAGCTGTGTCCTCTATGCCTGTTAGCAATACCTTATTTGCAATGCCCTCAGTTTTGGTAATGAGTTGTTTCTGCAAGGATTCTAAGTATTTTCACATGTGAAATTTGCAATTGAGGGCCGTCACAGAGAGGGTAGTAGATGAGCAAATCTTTTTTCCCAAATCTGTCTAGTAGTCTATCTTCCCTGTTATTAGGTAGGGGGTGTCTAGCAGCAAGCTTAAGTGCACCATTAGTGGATTCATTAGACACTACAGAAGGAGCAACTTGTGGTTTCTTGTAGAGGTGTTTGTGAGTGTCAAGCACACTTTAAAATCTATTTAGCTTTCTTGGAATGGGGTGAAGACAGTCTGGGTGTAAAGAGATGTCTTTGAAGTCATCATTGTAGGATAGCTAGTGGTCTGGTGGATGGCAAGCTTAGAAGCTGCCTGTAGTGACTTTGGGCTCAAGAGAATTCTTTGCATTCCCACTGAAAATGCCTCCTTCATCTTATATAATGTATCCCCAAAGAATAAGCCCTCTGGGGGAAAAGCAGAGGAAAGGGTATCATCTGAGTCAGAATCAAAATCAGGATAGGACTGAGTGGGGAGGTGTTCAGAATAAGATACATTTCCCTCATTCTCAGATTGAGAAGAATCAGACTTTTCCTGGAAGGAGACATCTCTTGGTATTTTACTGGTAGAGGTTACAGGAGGAGTTTCTAATGTCTGGCTGGTCTCCCTATATTTCATAAAGCCCATAAATTCCTAGGCAACTTTAAGGAGGTCCTGAGTTTTGACCTGGGTAGCAATAGCTAATGACTAGGTTGAGGTAGGCAGACTGATCTGTTCAGTTTAGGCATCCATGTAGCAAGACAGGACTTGGTCCACAGTTGTGAGACAGTAGCTTTGGTCCATCTTAATGGCATGTGTTCCTGCAGAACAGCTGTGAAAGATGAACCTTCTCCCTTGTTAACTGACACTAGGACATTGAAAGTTGAGGCCTGCTAAGTGACCTCAGACCCAACCAACACAGAAGTTGGAGATAGTAGAGTTAAGTGGTCTGCATCCATGGTGGCACCACGAGAAGTCATGTCAGAGAGTTCAGCCTGATAGTCATTGCACCTGGGGGCTGCAAAAACACCTCATCATAGTCATTGGTCAACTTAGGCACAGAAGCAGAGGGATTGCCATCATCTGCAGAGTCCTTTTCTTTTGGCTTTTTATCTTTATGCTTCTTTGGTATAGTAGCAGTAGAGGACAAAGAAGGCAGAGGAGCAGGAGGAATTGGGTCAAAGGACTCCATGTGTGCCACCAGGACTTTGACCCTGTAGGTCTTAATTCTAAACCTAGCAAGTTCTGACAAGTGGAAACATCATGCTGAGGCCCCAAACAACACAGACAAAAAAGATTGAGAGTCTTTATGCAGGATTTGCTTCCCACACTACAAGCAATTATTAACTTTTTTTGAACATTAATCAGGACAAATAATTCCCCAGCAGAGCACTGATATGAAATTTGTTTGGAGAAACTGTGTAGAAAAATGAACTGGCTAACACACTGCAAGTAGTGCATCGGAATGCATGTCTAGTAAGAACAGTCCCAATGGACGCCCCTTTAGTACCCTGATATCTGAGCACTGACCATCGGACATCTGTTTGCTAGGGATGATGAAATGACACTGGAAATCAGGACGGTCATAGGCATCTGCATGGCAGGAAGACTCCAAGAATCAGCACTACGACACTGACTGTGAAGAACATCTAGGGATGTGTACTATTAAGAAAAGAGAAAGGAGTAATTACAATGGATAAATACATGTGAGTAGGCAACACAAGGAAACTATAAGCAAAATTATTAGATACTGACTTGTATGAGAAGGAGAATTAAATAGAAAGCAAAACTTTTATTGTTCCTTTTTTAATTTAGACAAATGCTTCCTAATATAAAACACCACACCAGCTAAGAGATGGGCAAGGTGTTGTGAGTTTAAAAAAGGGCAGTAAGAATGCTGAGGGGTTTGTACCAGAAAACATAACAAGTGAAACTGAAGGCAATGTGAAGAAATTCACAAAGAGGGTTGTAGATCTATAGATATAAAAGGAAAAATAATTCAGGAAGGCATTGGAATGACACAGATAATTCTAGCAAGGTGCAGGGAGGCAGAGGAAGAAAACTATTGGCAAACAGATAACCAGACGTTATCCACTTTTTAGGGTACTGAGCAGATTATGTAGGCTAAGCATTCCTTACCTGCTAACAAATTCTAAAGTCACGTTTCTGTGATAAAGTACATTCTTCTTTGACAATTTTCTTTAAGTTGCACTGGAAATAATGGACATGAAAAAGGCCTACCAAAAGTATGTATATGACAGCTCATCTGGAGTTGTGGATGACAAAATGAGAGTTGCTTAACAAAATGCTTCCCTTCAGTTGTTAATTAGCTCTCACCACATTATGTTTACTATTGAGGATGAAAGTATGTAGTCTAACCAGATTGAAATGTAATTACTCCGCCCATTAAACTGAACATGTTCACCTACACAGAATAAATACATTTTCTGTTCTGCAGTTAAAGTCTAGTGTAGAAAAATACTATATGATGACAGTTCCTTTTCAGTTCTGCTGTCTAGCAACCCCCACCATACTACAGCAAAAATAATCAGTGGTTGTCAGGTGGGGCAAAAATGGCTGGTTCGTCTGGGAACACAAATAACTGCTTAATGCATTTAAAATGAAGTACAAGTAGAAAGACACGTCAATAAAACAAGAAGTAATTACACACACATACCTGCATAAGTCACAAAGAAAGTCTACTCCGTGACAAGTTTCATCTTTTCATTTACAAACTGTCCCCCAAGCTTTTTCATTTCATTCCAGAACAGACAAGCTGGTGACATCTGGGCTAGCTGTCATCTGGAACTATACTTTTGCTCTCAACATTTACAGCTGCTGCTTTGGAATGTTTCAGGTCAGGTTTAGTTGCAGGCTTTGTACAAAGTTACCAGCATTAGTTTCCTGGAAATCTTGTTTGTAGCTGTTCCTCTTTACTTAATTTCCTCTCATCACACACTGTCAAGCAGATGGAAAGTTCACAGATATGTCTTTCTTGCTCTCCATCTTCTTCCTTTTCTCTGCTAGTTCTTTACTAAAATGCTGCTTAGCATCACATTAGCTCACATCAAAGTTCAAACAGATACACACACGCCCTGGAACCAATTACCCATACATGCCAGCTGCATTCCACAGAGGTTAACTAGCCCAAAACACTAAAAGGAATGGAATTTTCTGCTGCCACACTGTAATAGGAATGCAGTCTTAACTGCCTGCCCCAGTGGTTCCTTCTTGTGCCCCCTTTCATCCTTTGTCTAGATAAGGCTCAAAGAATTACAGAAATATGAACTAGCAGCCCGTTTTATAAAACCAATAGAAAATGCACCATTACATTGTAAAAATCAAAGACGTTTATGAAGATCACATTTCTACCTGAGCACTATATAATTATAAAATTCTATATCTTTAATGGAATTTAGTGAATGTATGTATATATGTATTTAATGGTTTCATTTATTTACTTACAGTGATGACCATGTGATTATATTAAGCACATAGTCCTTTATTGCATATAGGACTCTGATAACAAAAATTAGGCACAATATATATCAGAAATGCAATCAAAGAGAACACTTTAAGATATACATTATATATTAAAATAATGGCAATAGACTTGTAAAAGAAAAGAAGGAATTATAACCCCAGTGTCCTGACAGTACTATACTATTCCTAACATTATGGGGAGTTAAGTCTCAGCTTCTAAGTGGCCAGCAGAAAAAAAAACTTATAAGCAAATTATAACATTTTGGTTTCAATTCTAAGAAATACAAATACATTTACAAGCCAAATGTTAGGTGTATGTTTTGCAAAAGGTTAAGCAGAGATTCCTCAGTGCAGGGAGGGTGTGTGTGCACGTTCTCTCCCAGACAGAAAATCATGGGAGAATACTGTAAAGAAAACAGCTTATGTAGTCCTTCCAGCTGATGTAAGAGGTTGATGGTAAGAGGAAATATGAACCCAGAATAGGAAATCTAAATAAAGAATGCAAGGATTTCCATTAAAAACATACTTTTTCAGTTCTCATCCAGTTCTTCTTCAGCCTGACACAAGCATGCCACTGTTGCATCCCCCCATCAAGAAGGTAACACTTAGAAACACATATAAAAGATGCTTATACTAGTGTAATTGGTCTACTAGATGTAGTTGCTCCTTAACTTCCTGACGCCCAGCATAATGACCACAACTGTCTCACTGTCCTTAATGACCTACACTATAAATACAATTTGAATGTACTTTTAGAGCACCCCTGATGTGGGAGCTCTGGCTCCACACCCCTAACCTCTGTATATCTCAATTCCAATATAGCACACTGAATGTATTTGGTCTCAAAGGTAGGATATTTAGATATTAAAGTATGTAGTCAGAACTCCCATTTAGGGACATGCTTGGAGGGAGTCACGATATCCACGGTGGTGGTGCTGCGGTAGCGTTGTCGCCTCACAGTAAGACGCTGACCTGTTCGACTCTCAGCTAGAGCGTCTTCTGCGTGGAGACATGCGTGAATAGGCATACCTTCGTTGAAGGTTGTGCGTTAGGGCTGGCAACTCAACACATAAAAAATCAACTGCTAATCATTAGTGGACCGGAGTTCCGCTGTGGCGACCCCTAACCGGGAAAAGCCGAAAGACACAACAACTTGGAGGGAGTCACAACTGCTCTGTCAAAAGCATGTGTTTTGAGATTGTTGGCATGTATAAACACAGTCTAACTGGTGTTGGTAATTTCAACAGCAGTAGAGCATGGATATGACATCAGCTTTGGACCAGTTTAAATAGATTAGTGTAATTTATTTTTTTGGGGGGAACAAATACCTTGTCTACTCTGCCAAGTATGTCTTAGAAACCAATATAAGCACAGTCTTCAACTTACTGGTATTTATTGTTTGTGTTCCTGGGGTAACTACTTGATTCATGCTGTGCTTAGGTGTATAAAGGGTCGATTTTTTAGTAATGGTACTGTAACAAAACTGCCATATTCTGCACTGTAACTAAGATAAGATATACTTCCTGAAATGTACAGTACAACTTTGACAGAGTTGAGCTATGTGGCATGGTAGCCTAAGGGCCACCATTCTGCTCTTCATTAATTAAATACAGCTACTGCTACTATACAAAGTTTAAGGTATAAATGTAGGAAGCAGTCCCACCAGTCAGGAAGGAAAGCATCTGCAAATTAAAGTCCAGCCTGCAGAAGCCAAGGCCCTGCAATGTATTCTGGGAATTTACTTCTAAAGCAATATGGAGAATACAGAGCAATACACCATAGCCATGTTGGTGAATCTGTTTTGTCTCCAATGGCTTTAGTCATGAAAACTATCCTTCAGATCACTTCTAAAGACCTTCCAAGAAAAACTATTTATTCTGGCTGTTAAATCACTGTTATTGAGGGTAATGCAAATGTTATGAAGGCCTCTGTTTAGTCTCTGAAGCACTGATGACTGTTTGAATCATAAGGTGTACATAATATAATATGTATATAAAGCTTGAAGATATTTGGGCATCTTGCATGCATAAATGCTAACACTGTACAACATGTGGGGTGGCATCTTATAACTGTTGTGCAGATTGAATTAAATGATGGTGAAGCTGGCAGCAATAAACTGGTATCTATCTCTTTATTTAGGTAATCCTGCATATCATATCTTATGTGTTTTCACAAGTAATCAAAAATAAGTCACTCTTTTGTTTGAGAAATGCTTTAACTCCAGCCGCCCAGAACTTTCTGTCATCAGGGTACTTTGTCTTAGAAATGGAAACTACAGACATAGAAATTCAATTTATCCTGACTGTGAACAGAATATCTAAGAAGTGTGGTTATGTTCTTACATGTTGCAAGGGAATAATGCAGTGAATGTACATATTATGCTTGAGATTTGAAAGAGACAAAAAGTTTCAGAATCGTTGTGAGTCAGGAAGAACCTGCCATACAGTCACAATTTATTCATCATAATCTTCACAAGGGCACAGATCCCACTTAATCCATGGAGGCATGTTAATGATGTAAAGAAATGAGTTTAAGCCTGTGAATATGATTAGTTACATGATTCATTATTTTGAGGTGTGTGTGTGTGTGTGTGTGTGTGTGTGTGTGTGTATGCACGCGTATATATATATATATATATATATATATATATATATATATATATATTTTACACACACACACACACACATATAAATAAATATATATATATATATATATATATATATATATATATATATATATATATATATACACATACATGTTTCTATTTATCAGAAAAGGAGCAGAATATTGACAGAGGAAGTAACATTAAATAAAGCAAAGGATGTATGCAAATTGAAACTAATTTGTCACAGTTAAGAAATCTCACAAAAAAGAGTTGAGAAATCTATACTAAATATGAGAAATAGGTAAACTTGGTGCAACAAAAACCTTGTATAGGAGATTTGTCTATAAGCATGATGAAAAGAAATATCCTACAATTAAAGAATTATGTAGGAGCTATGAGAAAATAAATCAGTTAACTAAGGTATGTAAAATGAAAGAAATACATTTGCCATAAAAAAAATTGCTTGTAGTGGAACAAAGTCATGAAAATGGCCTGTTTGTTGTCACTGTCTGGATTGATAATATGCACAGAATAAACTGTGTTCAGACAGTAAAAAAGTTGAAGGGTTCACACATTTTATTTATGGGTTCAGGCTGTTTACCAGGAGTTTATCATATTCATACAAATTCCTGCAGTATTCCAGTAGTCCATGCTCCAAGGAAAGTTAATTTAGCTCTGAAGTACAGTAATGAGAAACAGCCAAAGACAGAGAGAGACAACTGATGTGGTTATGAAACAGAGTAATCCAAGTGAATGAGTAAACAAGCATAGTTACCATACAAACTATTGTAAATTCAGAAACCATTAGTATATGTATAGTTCCACAAAATCCTAACAAACATATAGGAGAGCTTTGTTCAACTTAGAAGTGGTACATGTCATGCTATGTCTGAATTATTTTTCTGTCATTGATGTAAATCAAGGATTTGTCAAAGAAGACTCGGTGAGTAAAGTTCTAAGCTGTGTATTTTCCATTCAATTTTTTGAAGTTTGCATTTCGAGACTTCCATTTTTCAGCACCTGGAGTTATTTATGAGAACTGCTACACAGATCATTATTGGTCTGCATGATGTTCTTAATGTAAATGATGATAAAGTAATGTGGGGTCAAACCAAAGAAAACTATGATGTGGGACTCTTTGAGTTACTAAAGAGAAAGACAAATAGAATAACCTTAACATGTATTAAATTAAGTGTAATAGCAGAACTGCAGAACTGAAATATACCCATCTCAAATCTTAACAACTGAAGACTTAAAACCTGACATTGAAAAATTAAGACTATTGTAAATGTCTTCTCCTGAGGACAAAGAAATTCTCAACAACTTTTTTGAATAATGCAGTATGTTTTGAAATGTATTCCAAAGTTGTCAGACATGAATTTGTTATTAAGAAGATTACTGAAATATGATGGGGAATAGTACTAAAATGCAGAACAAGAAAAAAGTTCTGAAATATGTAAACAGAGAATAACTGAAGCACCTACATAAATATATTTTGATGTGAATAAATCAGTCACATTATAAGTACATACCAGCCAAGATGATACTGATGTAATGATTCTGCAAGCAGGAAAACCACTTGCATATGAGTCAATAACATTTATAAAATGCTGAACAAGTTTTGCTGGTACACAGAAAAAACTAATTGTCATAGCATATGGAGGTGAAAGGTTCTATAAATATACTTCTGAGAAAAACAGTTTAGATTGAATCAGATCATATAACACTGCAAATTATATTTAAGAAATTATTATTTACTATAAAAACAAAAACAATGAAAATAATTTAAGCCCATTAGATTAAAATAAAGAGACCCAAAATGGAAACTTCTGTAAATCCAGGGTTTAAGTTCCCTTGTAACAAAACAATGTTGTTTGTCTTTCGGCTTTTTCCCAGTAAGGGGTAGCCACAGTGGAACTCCAGTCCGCTAATGATTGGCAGTATATTTTTTTACGAAACGCCGAGGTACCAGCTTGATGCCCAACCTTCAATAAAGGCATGCCCATTTACGCATGCATGTCTTTCGACCACTACCCAACCGTGGGGAGGACATGCAGACTCTACACAGAAGGCACTCCCAAGCCACGCTGAGAATCGAACGGGAGAACCTCTTGCTGTGAGGTAACACCGCTACCGCCGTACCACCGCGGCATATCCTTGTAACAAAACAATGTAATGTAAAATCTCCCTAGCAATTTAATTCCAAGCAGGAAATTAATTTCTTTGTTACTTTGTTGAAATTTCTGTTAAGTAAAGCTTTTCAATAAGAAGATGACACTGGAGGAAATAATTTAAACTGAAATCACTCGGAATTATTCTTAAAATGTTCTTCCCTAAAAATAAAATGACAACTTTAAAAATCGCTTAAATAAAATGTGGAAAAACTTCATTAAAGTTAAAAAAGAGCAGTTCTGCATGCTCTGTTGATTAAAGAGAAGGTAGAAGTAGAACTAAAAGAGCTGCCAGCATTACTACAATCTAAGGCAGCTCTCCATTTAAATAAGGTCTTCTTTTCTTGCAAATGATTCCTGATGCCTTTTATTTAAAATTATTTATTTCCAGGATTATTTGTTTTTTCTTTTAAGTTTTTTATATCAGATGACTGCAGTAGCAGCTGGAGAAGAGAAATATGTTCAGCAGTGTATAAGACACAACTATTTGCAGGAAGACAGTGAATGCAGCCTGTGCAATACATGCTTTCCAGGAACCTCCTGTAGTACATGGCACAGCATACAGGCAAGAAATGACCAGTACATGAATGAAACCTTAGAATACATTCTTGCAGAAAAACTCTAAATAAGAAATGTAAAAGAAGAGAAATCAGCCATTCAGCCAGTTAATCTGACAAGCTGTTTGTGACAAGAACTGCACCTTGACTAAAAAGGATGGCAACAGATATTCATATCACTGCCTGTGCCATACACTCTGGTGTCTAATTTTGTATGCTTAAGAATAAAATGCTTTTTATTCTAGCCTGGCTCCAAGGCACTGACAGATGGAGCCTTTACTGCATCACACATGACCTGGGTTTGACTTGCTGCCCTAGTGCTGGAGGAGTTAAGACGGGGAGGAAGAGGAGGGAAGAGCTATGGTCCAATTGCCCCTCTTGGGGGAGGGGAAGATGCTTAGTATGCACATAGGCAAGGGTGATTTTTTTTAGTGGAGATCAAAAAGGCCACTTCCAGTGCTTGAGGGAAGGGGGCAGGGCTACATGCTGGCAATTTTGCTTGTAGAAGTGAGAGATGACCAGTGTGGACAGCCCACTGCATGCTCTCCTTTGGCTTTGCCAGCTGAGCATTCACAGGGAACATAGGGATTAAGCAATAATCCCTGATGGCTATATGTATGACTGCCCTTCCCAGTTAACCCTTACCAAGTGATGGGGTGTGGACAGGCTGATTTGCCTGGAGGGGGTTGATGGTTGACAGGCAGTAAGGGCAAGAGCATAAAATCCTTTTTATTCTGAATGATGGTGTCAGAGTGATTTTTGGAGATAAAATAATATTCTTCTTTGCATTTACTCTGCATTTGTATTTTACATCTGTACAAGGCAATAGCAAGACTACAGAGAATGTTGATGACAATGAATCAAGACTTGGCTTTGAAACATAAGCCACAAAAGACATGCATACAGCAGATTTGCTACTCATTCATATTTGCCACAGTGTTAGAAGATTTGCTTGAAGAGGAACTTGAAGCAAATTAGATAATTCCACACATATATGTATCTATAACAGAAAAATAGTTTCAACAATGTATAATGGGATGAGATGAAAATGCTTTGAGATATGGCAATGAAAGATTAGTAAGAAGAGAAGTTTGCTTCAAGGAAATAAATTCAAACACACTTTGTATTTAAGGAAGAAATTAGCTACATTAGTGTTTAATATTTAAAGCAGATGAAATAGTACTGCTTCATCAAATAAGAAAATAAATATTTTTGTGCACCCTGGGTCCTGCTCAATGGCTCCCTCTTCTTCCCTAATTTTATCTGTTTTTTCCAGTTTTGGACAGGAACCAGGCACTGACAAGCCCAGGTGAGAACCCTACAGCCCATTTTTTCCCTGGCTGGAGGGCCTAATCATCCAATTAATTCCTCAGAGAGACGACAATCAGTGGGAAGAAGGCCAGTATACTGAACTCATAGCCCTCCCCCCCTTGAAGTTTCTATCCCAGGAGCTCTTCTGGGCTGCCTTAATGCTGCCTAAGCAATGACAACCATACATGCTACCACACACATGCTTTCACTGGATGCTAGTGCTACCCACACCTCTGGCACCATATGCTTGTCAGGTCCATGCTCCATGGGTGCACCAACAAATGCTCCCCTAGGTGTCACTCAAACTGCAAGCCAGGGCTGCCCTCCCTATCTTCCTCAGCCTGTTCCCTTCAGCACCCATGTCACTAAATGAGCACAGCTATCTGTGGCACTATGGGAGCAGGAGAAATAAGAGAAGCAAATCTTTTTAAGAATGCACATGTTACACTTTGGAAATGATGCATAAAAAAGGGCTTGTGATGTGTAATACTGGTCTTAAATATCATTGCAAAAGGTCTGAGACTGTGTGCAATATAGAACATCACAATCAAAGAAGAGGTGATTTCTTATTTAGTTCCAGGAAAAAACATGCAATAATGTAGGAGCAGACTTGTTCCATTTTCATGGCTGAGTGTATACGATAAGACAAGGGTTATTTAAAGTTTCCTGAGGTTATGAAGTTAACAGATGCTGTAAACAGTGATGTGATTAATGCACTTAAAGCCATGTTTTGAAGAAATGGGACTCCTAATGCGGTTGTATTAGAGGATGCTACACTATGCTAGTTTTTAATTCAGAAGTTTTCCAGGGCACAGAAAGCTTTAGCAAGTAACCGCTTGTTAGAGTAACCCAAAATCAAATGGACAGATTGAGAGGATAGCTCAAATTGTGAAAACCAACATGGATGTACACATAGCTTTGCTGGAATTACAGGAATACTCTTGCAAGGAGTTCATTTGTCAGCTCAGCTATTGAGGGGTTATACACAAAAAGAGAAAAACATCTAGATCTACTTTCTTATATTAGCTCATAAACCTGAATTCAGTTAGATAGGGACTGAAACAAACCCAGCACAAGCAACCCTGATCATTATTTGCTCATACTGAGAATATAAGGATTCTGGGAAAAAAACTAGACTTTGTTTGAAATGAGTACAGCATTGTGATTGACCATGATGATGATGATGATGACTTAGCCAAGTGATTTCCTAGCTCTTCTCCTAGGAAGCCCTGACTCACAACTCCTGAACAAACCAAATTCACAATCCCCACTAGCTCACTAGTCATCTTATTGCAATAACACAAACTCAATGCTTTTTTGTAGATGGCAAATCCTCCATTCAATAGCTATGTCAGGGATTTCACTCCATCACCCCTATGATTATACAAGTTTCATGGTTGTACAATTGTGGGAAAAGAGAAAAATCTAAAAAGGGTGACAACAGTTAACCAGAACAACAGTACTCATTTTCTCATTAAAACAATGCCATGGATACATAAAATCAATGAGATGTTACCTTATGTGCTGTTATTCATTGCGTTATAGTTAGCAAACACAGGAAAATTCCTAGTACATCAACGTCAGACGTGGACTCTGACAAACAACTTAAGTATGGAAGACCGTTAAGAAAAGCAGAAAAATACTCTGACACTACTGAGCACTAAAAAGTGTTTAAATTAACATAATTTAATAAATGTGCTGCTAATGCAATACTAAAATGTCTTGGTTTTGTGTCAGAAAACATAAAACTGAAAAAGTTCTGAAGTATTAATCTGTCCTTGTATTTGAAAAAGCATGCAATGCACAACAATGCATTTTCTTACTACAAATATCTCAAAATACAAGACTGAAAATTACAGAGCTACTTTGTTATTAAACAGTATATTTATACACAGAATTCTAACTTAAATTGGGAATCTAGTTTTTTGAAAGATGGGGTGTAATACATATGCATAGCTCAAGATGTCTGGTGCCTCAAGTGTGGGCAGTGTTGCGAGTGTAAATACATTGTGATCTGGCTTCTTGTAACTACTGCACAAGCTGAAATGCACATTGATAAAGACGGCAAGACTTAACTGCATCCATGTCTTCATTTAGGCCAACCTGAATACCAATTGTTGTAGAGAGGACCTAACTGTTGCAGTTACCTGTACTTTATCCACAGCAGTTAAACTTGACCATCATGCTATTTACCTATTACTTCTTCACATTTTGGAGGAACAAATAGAATGTGAAGTGAGAGCATGTGTAAGACTGTATCTGCTTGTGTAAATTTTTATGTTTAGAACTGAAAATCTGAGTGTATATATGTGGGTACATATGTATAGGTGAAACAGCATCTGCTTATGCAAGCACCAACATAAACTACTGAAAATGTATGAGTGCTGGTGTGGGTGTGTGAGACAGAGCGAGAGAGAGAGAGAGACAAACTGTGTATATGAGAGCCCTGTTTAGTGTGTGTGTGTGTGTGTGTGTGTGTGTTTGTGTGTGTGTGTGTGTGTGTGCGCACGTGTGTGTGTGTGTGTGTGTGTGTGTGTGTGTGTGTGTGTGTGTGTGCTCGCGCGCACATGTGTGTGTGTGTGTGTGTGTGTGTGTTTTGGGATGTGTAAAATTAATAGTTTGTATGTGCTATGTGAATAGAGTGAACTTGTCTGAACATGCATGTACAGTGCTTAACAGAGACCTCGTTTAGTTGCAGTCTCCCATTTGTACATTTATATTTGTGTCTGTATGCGAGCAATGAAGTGTGAGTGTGAACAGAATGGAAAGGTGAGTGTGCAAAGAACATCTTATACTTTGCATATGAAAAATGTAAAAAAACACACACATCCAGCATACGTGTTCAACAAAAATTCCACTCAGAGTTCTTTTGTTTTTCTAACAGTTTTTTTTTAATGAATCACTCTGGTGTTTCTTCTCTTATTAGTCATTATCTACTCTCTTCTCCAGATCTTCCTTTTCTGCAGTTCAGCTGATGCTTACTTACAACACTACTGAGAGGAAAAGAGTTGTTTGAACCACTAACAGGGAAAATCACAAGACAACAGCAGCTGCATCAACATGAATTTTTTGAAAAAGCTAAGTCTATCCGGGTAAAAGGTAGGATGAATTTTGCAAAAGATGGCAGTGGAGGAATGTGAGGATAGCCACATGAAGTGCAAATGTGACAATAAGAAATAGAAATTTGAAGTAAGAAGTAGAATTCTGCAGTGTCAATGATGCATATGTTTGACACCCACAGTGTATTTTGGGATTAATATAAAATGCATCATGTTAACAAAGACAGAGGTGAGAATTCATGAGTTACACTTTGCATTTTCACATTGTACATAGACAGTATTCATGTCACACTCCTTATGACTGGCACAATTTCTCTTATAGAGTCAGTAGCAAGACCTTTCTAAATGATAATTCTGCATTCATTTCAAAATAGTTATAGTCACCATGTACTAGGTTAAACTCATTAATGCAGGCCCTCCACACTTCCCAAACACAGAAAGGCTACCTTTCATCTTCATCAGGTTGCATCCATACAGCTAAACTGGACAAGTGAACTACCCACATCATCCCTCCCTCAAACTACCTCCTACTGACTGCAGACTAAAGTTTGAATCCTACAACCTTTAAGTGTAGCCATATAGCACTAGGTAGCCATTTATTCCTTTATCCCCTAAGGGCCTCACCTGGCTACTTGGACATGAATAAATATTTCAGATACATCAATTATATAACAAGAATTTGGATTTAACAATTACAATTAGAATACCTATCACTGCTATACTCTTAGCTGCATAATATACTACAAGGTAGTAGTGCAGGAACAGGTAAGAAAAACATATTTTTGATTTAGATGACATATTTGTAGACAGAGTTTCTTAAAATACTTTATAATTCAAAATGTGATATCACAATACTGCAGAAATAAACAGAATTTAGATGAATCAAATGACTGCCAGGAAAACAGTTGCTTAAGAAATTAAGTACTGAATTAATTTTCCAGTTACATGGAACTCTGTTTAAATGAATTACCTTCATTCTAACTTTCTCAGCTATAGATATTTTTGTACTAGCTACACCTAAATTAAAACTATGGAGTTCTGTTTTATCACACAAGGCTTTTTTTTTTAGCCATTAAAGTCAGAACATGTCACTGAATACATTGAAATCTATGTGCTATGGCCGAATATAAATGGTTTATTTTTAGATCCTGTGCACGTGTTTTACAGACCTCACCCATGGTGCAGTCAGTTATGAAATCTTTAGAGAGCAAAAAACAAAACTAAAACTAAGATATTTACTTTGCTGCAACCTAGGGCATAAGTCATGTTTATTTAGTACCTTTATCCACATTGCTTCAGAGAGTTCTTAACATAAAGTTAACTACTGGTAGTACACAGCCTATAAAGCAGAATAAGTTAATACATATTGGAGAGTCTTGACCCTATAGGTTAATGCATATTGCAATCTTGATTTGAACAGCATCCTTAACAAATAATATCTCTACAATACTTTGTAAAGGCAACAAAACCCTTACACAATATAACATTTAATTAGAACATGCATTTCTCAAACAAACTGTTTAATTATAATGCAACAGTACTGATATCATGAGGTTTCTTATTAGATGTGTGGGGGGGTGGGGGGTGCTTTTCACTTAGGTATACAGCTCAGCAAGCTCCTGCCTGGTGCCCTGCAGAGTTCTACAGCAGCAGAGAGACAAAAGAGAGACTTTGGAGTGATTAAGTATAATTTATCTGCATTTTCTTGCTGCCTTTAGCTAATTCCACCTAAAACACCGATTTTCTAGAGTTTCTGTGATTTAAAAAGCTGGTTTCAGCTACATATTGTACTTATTTTACTACCTGCACTTTAACAAAGTCGTTTTTGTGTTTAAATTACCTGTTTAACTGTTGTAGGCTACACACTTAAGTAGCCATTTCTGTGCATTTAAAGTGTTTTTTTATTATATCTGCTTTATTTTCTGAAAAAAAACAAAAAAATATACTTGTTTTCCTGCCTTTCTAAGCTAGTATAGGCCAGTTTTCAGGTTAGTGCTGAATTCAGGGCTGAGTTACAAGTTTCTGTGTTTGCCTGAACCTTACTTGGATAGAAGGAAGTTTCTCTGTTCACTGTGAGAGAGGGATCTTTGAGCAGCCTATCTGTCCCTGGAGGAGTGGTTTCAGCCCAGAAATTAGTAGTTTATTGGCCATTTTGGGCTAATTTCTATCTCTTTCATTTCCCTGCTATAAAACCCACATTTGCAAGGTTTTTGTGCTAGTATACAGCTCAGCAAGCTCCTGCTTGGTGCTCTGCAGAGTTCTACAGCAACACAGAGACAAAATAGAGACTTTGGAGTGATTAAGTATCATTTTTCTGCATTTTCTTGCTGCCTTTAGCTAATTCTGCCTAAAACACAGATTTTCTAGAGTTTCTGTGATTTAAAAAGCTTGTTTCAGCTACATATTGTACTTATTTTACTGCCTGCACTTTAACAAAGTCGTTTTTGTGTTTAAATTACCCGTTTAACTGTTGTAGGCTACACACTAAAGTGTGATAGTAATTTCTGTGCAATTAAAGTGTTTTTGATTGTATCTGCTTTATTTTCTTAAAAAAAAAAAAAAAAAACAAAAAACAAAAAAGAATACTTGTTTTCCCACCTTTCTAAGCTAGTATTGTCCTGTTTTCAGGTTACTGCTGAATTCAGGGCTGTGTTACAAGTTTCTGTGTTTGCCCATACCTTACTTGGATAGAAGGAAGTTTCTCTGTTCACTGTGAGAGAGGGAGCTTTGAACAGCCTATCTGTCCCTGGAGGAGTGGTTTCAGCCCAGAAATTAGTAGTTTATTGGCCATTTTCGGCTAATTTCTATCTCTTTCATTTCCCTGCTATAAAACCTGCATTTGCAAGGTTTTTGTGCTAGTATATAGCCCAGCAAGCTCCTGCCTGGTGCCCTGCAGAGTTTTACAGCAGCAGAGAGACAAAAGAGAGACTTTGGAGTGATTAAGCATCAGTTTTCTGCATTTTCTTGCTGCCTTTAGCTAATTCAGCCTAAAACGCAGATTTTCTAGAGTTTCTGTGATTTAAAAAGCTTGTTTTGGCTACATATTTACTTATTTTACTGCCTGCACTTTAACAAAGTCATTTTTGTGTTTAAATTACCTTTTTAACTGTTGTAGGTGACACATTCAAGTGTGATAGCCATTTCTGTGCATTTAAAGTGTTTTTTTGATTGCCTCTGCTTTATTTTCTGAAAAAAAACAAAATAAATATATTTGTTTTCCCACCTTTCTAAACTAGTATAGTCCAGTTTTCAGGTTAGTGCTGAATTCAGGGCTGTGTTATAAGTTTCTGTGTTTGCCCATACTTTACTTGGGTAGAAGGAAGTTTTTCTGTTCACTGTGAGAGAGGGAGCTTTGAGCAGCCTATCTGTCCCTGGAGGAGTGGTTTCAATGGTTTCCTGAAATTAGTAGTTTATTGGCCATTTTGGGCTAATTTCTATCTCTTTCATTTCCCTGCTATAAAACCCGCATTTGCAAGGTGTTTGTGCTAGTATACAACTCAGCAAGCTCCTGCCTGGTGCCCTGCAGAGTTCTACAGCAGCAGACAGACAAAAGAGAGACTTTGGAGTGATTAAGTATCATTTTTCTGCATTTTCTTGCTGCCTTCAGCTAATTCTACCTAAAATGCCGATTTTCTAGAGTTTCTGTGATTTAAAAAGCTTGTTTCAACTACATATTGTACTGATTTTACTGTCTGCACTTTAACAAAGTCATTTTTGTGTTTAAATTACCTGTTTAACTGTTGTAGGCTACACACTCAAGTGTGATAGCCATTTCTGCACATTTAAAGTGTTTTTTTTTATTGTATCTGCTATATTTTCCTAACAAAAAAACAAAAAAATACTTGTTTTCCCACCTTTCTAAGCTAGTATAGTCCAGTTTTTAGGTTAGTGCTGAATTCAGGGCTGTTACAAGTTTCTGTGTTTGCCCATACCTTGCTAGGATAGAAGGACGTTTCTCTGTTCACTGTGAGAGAGGGGGAGCTTTGAGCAGCCTATCTATCATTGGAGGAATGGTTTCAGCCCAGAAATTAGTAGTTTATTAGCCATTTTGGGCTACTTTCTATCTCTTCCATGCTATAAAACCCACATTTGCAAGGCTTTTGTGCTAGTATACAGCTCAGCAAGCTCCTGCCTGGTGCACTGCAGAGTTCTACAGCATCAGACAGACAAAAGAGAGACTTTGGAGTGATTATAATGTTTCTGCATTTCTTGCTGCCTTTAGCTAAATCCACCTAAAACGCCAAATTTCTAGAGTTTCTGTGATGTAAAAGGCTTGTTTCAGCTACATATTGTACTTATTTTACTGCCTGCACTTTAACGTCGTTTTTGTGTTTAAATTACCAATTTAACTGTTGTAGGCTACACACTCAAGTGCGATAGCCAGTTTTGTGCATTTAAAGTGTTTTTTTGATTGTATCTGCTTTATTTTCTGAAAAAAACAAAACAATATATTTGTTTTCCCACCTTTCTAAGCTAGTATAGTCCAGTTTTCAGGTTAGCATTGAATTCAGGGCTGGGTTACAAGTTTCTGTGTTTGTCCATACCTTACTTGTATAGAAGGAAGTTTCTCTGTTCACTGTGAGAGAGGGAGCTTTGAACAGCCTATCTGTCCCTGGAGGAGTGGTTTCAGCCCAGAAATTAGTAGTGTATTGGCCATTTTGGGCTAATTTCTATCTCTTTCATTTCCCTGCTATAAAACCTGCATTTGAGCGGTTTTGCGGGCCAGGCAAGGCCGGTTAGCTAGGATATAACTATTCCCGGCTCCACAGATTCTACTCTTCAATTTTTCCCTTGGAGCTAGACAAACTTTCAACTTAAGCACTCAAACCATTCACTTCTCATACTGGCACTTGCTCAAAACTCATAGCAAGCACTAATAAACCTTAGCACTAGACCCCCCCTATACTGTAGAGAAGGACAAGGGTCTCTATTCGACCTTACCAGCCAATCAGTAAAACAGTTCACTGTACCTATCCAGGCATGTCGAAAGGGCAGTTTCTTGTGTACTCTCCAGTCCAACTGGTGAATCTGGGCATTCTGAGGCAATGTTACAATTGCCTCATGTACACAGACAACCCTCTCCTCCTTCCACCAAACATTAATACGTGCGAGAGATGCAATTATACAGCCAAACTGGAGGCTAAGCTCTCTCAACCCAAGACTGGACCAGGCAGTCAAGAGGAGAAGGGAATTACTTTCATCACACCACCAGTCTTACATAGACCCATTAAACCAGCACCAGCAAAAAACACACATAAATATACAAAAACATACTCGGAGGCTCTAAATAAAATTCTGCAAAAGCAACAAAGAGCTCCAAAGCAGACATCCAAGCAACCTCCACCCCCCCAACACAAACCATGAAACACATACTTCACAAAACCAGTGTGCCACACAATCACAGCCCTTAAGGCAAAATAACATACCCAACACACTAGTAATAGGTGACTCTATAGTCAGGCACAATGATGTCCCACTCACTAGGCTGAACAAGGAGAAGGTTACTGTTAGCTGCCTGTCGGGTGCCAGGATCCGCCACATAACACAAGCACTCAGGTCACTCCAGAACAAGTACAAATATGACTCTGTCATTGTCCATGTTGGTGTGAATGACCTGAGCCATAACTCCCTGGACTACATGAAAAGAGACATGGAGGAGCTCTCTGATCACGTAGCCCTGGCCGGTATGACCCTGACCCTGAGTAGCATCCTGCCCTCACCAAGAATGATACCACGGTATAGAGAAAAAAATATCAATTTCAACAATTGGCTAAGCTTCTGGTGTCATTCATAGGGGATCCAGTGTCTGTCAGCCTGGGATTACATGCTCGACAAGCCATGCTGCTTCGCTAGAGACAGCTTGCACCTGTCACCCTTAGGCTTTCGAATACTTGCCAAGGTTCTTGCCACCCCCATAGTGCCTTTTTTAGGCAAGGCTCAATAGATGAACCCACTGCTGTAAATAGCACAAGTAACAAAAAACTGAGGGTAATGCTACTCAATGCCAGAAGTCTAAACCTCAAAATGCACGAACTCGAGGCACTCCTCAGTATGGAGAAAATCTATATATGTGCAGTAACAGAAACCTGGTTTAAGGCTCCAGAGAGCACCCCAGCACTACCAGGCTACAAATCATACCATACATTTCAGCCACAAAACCTGGACTGAAATACAAAAGGCGGGGGAGTATCCATATTCATCAAAGATACCCACACCTCCAGGTTAGTGGCACAGCACGATGCTTCAGAGATTATCCACGTGCAACTAACAACGGGCAAAACTGCTATTCAAATTATAGCTTGCTACAGATCACCCACCATATCCCAGAGCCCCCACTCAGCATTCCTGGAAACACTGGGAAACATAAAGATCCAACCAAACACCCTGATATTGGGTGATTTCAATTACCCAAACATTAACTGGGAGAACTACTCAAGTATAAACGCCTTGCCCAACATTTCCTAGAATTTATAAACTCAAATGCCCTGGATCAACTGGTCAACACCCCCATCAGAAGTGACAACATATTGAACTTGGTCATCACCAACATGGGAGACCGGTGTTCTACACCAGAGGTCAAACCCTTGCTGGTTAGATCTGACCATAAACTAATCACTCTGGATATCCACATTCTGCCACCACCCCCAGTCAAAGAAACCACTGTGAAAAGCTTTTTAAAAGCAAACTTCACATTACTTAAGACCGAGGTGGGAAGTTTCAAAGCCCCCATGCTAAAGGATAACACTGTCCAAGCTGCAAAATCCTTTACTAATGCACTCTATGGGCACCTACAAGAATGCATGGATTATGCTATCCCAAACAAAACCAAGACTCACTCTTCCAAGAAAAGGAAACCAGTCTGGTAGACCCCTGCCAAAAACAAGCTATACAATAGAAGGAGGAAACTAGTACAGAAAAGAGTAAAATCCCAAGAAGGGAAGACATCCCTGATCAGTATCAGCAAGAAACTACATTCCCTCATAAAATCATCCAAGGCTAGCTTCGAAATAAAAATTGTCATGGACTCCAAAGATAACCACAAGACATTCTTTAGCTATGTCAAGAATCTAAGTGGCAATTCTCAGATCTGCTCGGACTTAGTGCAGAATGGCACAAAATACACTGAACCAACCAATATAGCCAACATCCTTGCAGACAGGTTCAGTGCAAACTTCACCCCCTCTCACCCCCAAAAGGGCTCATAACTATACCAGAAGAATGTAGTGCCCCTGAAATCACAGATACTCAGGTTAAAACAGCCCTCTCCAAGGCCAAAAACACAGCAGCAATGGGACCGGATGATGTCCCAGGCTGTGTCCTACACGAGCTCAAAGATGAACTAACCCCTCACCTAAACACACTGTTTAAACTCAGCCTCTCCACAAGCTATATGCCCACAGAGTGGCACACAGCAACGGTTATTCCACTCCATAAAGGTGGAGCCATAACGGACCCCGGGAACTATCACCCTATAAGCCTGACTGGCTTGGTCTGCAAAGCTATGGAGCGCATCATCATGGATCTCATTAAAAGAGACATTGGAAACCTCCAAACACTGGACCCTACCCAGTTCAGCTTTGTTAAGGGCAGACCACGCCTCCCAAACATGGTGGACTTCTTTGAGACAGGTACCAAGGCTATAGATGAGGGGAAAGGTGGTCCACACAGCTTACCTAGACCTCGCAAAGGCCTTCGACACTATTCCCCACTCGGGTATTATAGAGAAGCTCACCAGCCTGAACATAAACCCCTACGTCATGAGATGGGTTGCCAACTGGCTCATGGACAAAACCCACATGGTAAGAGTTGCAGGAGCTAGGTCTGACTCTAAACCGGTTACAAGCATTTCCCTGCTATAAAGCCTGCATAGGCTCAGTCCTAGGACCCCCCTGTTCGGCATATACTTCTCAGAGGTACAGGCAAGCACAGGAGTACTATGGCTGACCAAGTTTTCAGACGACTGCAAACTAGGGGCTATACTTGACTCTCTGGCTGACACAGACATCCTCCAAAAGGGTCTCACTGAGACAGATACCTGGTGTCAAAACCATGGCCTCAAGCTAAATGACAAAAAGTGCATAGTCATCCCCTTTGGAAAAAACAAAGTACCCATAAACTACCACATAGGTGGTAGTCCCCTAAATACAGAAGACGTAATAAGGGATCTGGGGACCCAAGTAGATAGTAACCTCTCCTTTGATAATCATATTGCCAAAGTGGTTAGAAAATCCTTCTACGTGGCACACATAATCACAAAAAAGGTTTGCATCCAGATCGAAAGAGGTCATTGGGCTCCTCTATGCATCACTCATCAGACCCATCATAGAGTACAATGCCCCATTTGGGTTGTACCTTACAAGACACTGCAACAACTGGAAAGACCACAGAAGTACCTCACCAAGAGGATCACTGGCCTCAAGCAGATGCCCTATGCAGCTCGAATGAAGAAACTCCAGTTGTACTCGGTTGCATACCGCCTACTCAGAGGTGATCTCTGCCTGACATACAAGGCCATGTCCAGCCCAGAATTGATGGACATGCTCCACCTAAAGAAAACTATATCCCCTCGACCCACACGCTCCAGGGATCTAAACCTCACCACAACAATAAATAGGATATGCTGGAGGGATAGATTCCTGTCCCAGAGACTTCCCATGCTCTGGAACAAGATTAAAATCTACATTAGGCAGAGCTCCTCGCTAACCCTCTTCAAGAGAAACCTTGACGAGTGGATGGGAAACAGAAAGTTTACACCATGGATAACTTCAATGGCTCTGCTGGACAGAGGCACAGGGAACTAATCTAAGGGGGTGTCGAAAGCCAACACATTCCGGCTAGGCTTATAAATGCCTTCGGGTAGATAGACTAGTACCTGCCTATGAACCTATGAACCTAAATGTCAGCTAACTCATCAAAGAGAAATACTCAGTTAATTTTTGTATTTTGTAAACTGACTGGTGACAAAAGGCTCACCAGAGCAATGCCCGTCACAGGTGAGACTAGGGGAAGAGAAGAAAGAAAATACAGCTGTAGGAAACAATAATAAGCACAAACAAATCACAACAATAACACCATAATGAATGCAGCATGAAGTAAGTGGTAGTAAACAGGAGGATATGGGTTCCACTACTATTCCCTGAAACTCAACCATGTCAAATGGAAATGCATTGCAACAACTGTACAAAACTACATTGGCATGTGCATAAAACAGCTAAACAAATTAACTCAGGAATAAGCTGGCATTCTGCAAATACTAAATGCAGAAAATTACATAAAGCATTTTTTGTAGGGCAAGCATCATATATCTCCCAGTGTGGAGGGGCCAGCCCCTCACTCCTCCATTTTCTATTTTCACTCAAAGATGCTTTACCATCATCTCTGAGATGTTATATGGTATCAAACTTCAGTGTTCAAAACTTGAACTGAGAAGCACAGCTTCAATGTGTATTAATTAAGGAGACACAGAGAAGCAATATATCAGACAGACATGCCACCGCCAAATTAAAAAAACAGCAACCACGATTTCAGCACCTAAAGGGAACTTACACATGCTGTATGTGTATTTTACAGATGTAACTAAGTTGATACTCAGACAGAGAAAACATGCATGCTCATATAGTAAGTGGTCTGCAATAATTTCAGTCCTAGTTTTTTATTACTGCATTTTAGAAGCCCTATCCTCCTCTCATATAACCTTTAGAAACTTCCTAACACACCACATCCTAATAAACACCCATGATACAAATGAGTTGATTTGTGTCTCTCAACTTATAAAGCCCCTCATGGTCATTAGCCTAGTATATACCTATGTACTTCACAGACAATGACTGAAAATGTTTAGATCTTGGAGTGCGATGAAATTCTAACCTTATCCTGAACTGGGCTGTTTGGGTCCTAAGCATGTGTGTTATGAGAAATGTCCTTTGATGTTCAAATGTTAAACTGTTTATATCATGCTATCTGTTTGTTGGACACCAAGACTCAAGCCTGGCAGTATGAGCAGTCAGTGTATCATGCCATTTCACTCCTTATTAGAATACAAAACTTTAACAAACTTGGAGTGAGTCTAAGTAGAAGTGCTAACATGTACTGACAGCCCCACCTACACTTTTGCCAATGTGCTCCACAGGCAAACAAATAATTATGGTAAGACAAATTTGTGACCTGCAGTATCAGAGAACTACACTCTTTTATGCATCAGCTGTGTTTTCTTTTCTCAATGAATTCTCTCCAGCACCAACATTTTGTGTAAGTTTTTTAAGACTACCTGAATCTTAACTCATTCAATCCTGAGTAGCGGGAGATTAACTAATCCCCTTACTTCCTCCTTTCTTCTAAACCAACACCCGAATTGAAAATCTGAACTTGGATGCTTCTTAGCAGAATAGTAGAAAATTCAAAAGTGTCTCTGCACTGGTGTTTTAAGTATAAAAGGTCATTAAGTATATAAATTGTCACCTGCCTCATGTTCTGCTGACAAGACTGCTAAGCAGCAGTCTCTTTTCGGTGTGGCTTGCATTGGTGAAAACAAGTTTTTTTGTTGGCCCACATTCTGCTGTTATTTAGCTATTGGATTCAACGATCATCTTCCAAAATGCATATTCAATTCAACATAGGACAGAATTTTTGTATTTTGTAAACTGACTGGTGACAAAAGGCTCACCAGAGCAATGCCCGTCACAGGTGAGACTAGGGGAAGAGAAGAAAGAAAATACAGCTGTAGGAAACAATAATAAGCACAAACAAATCACAACAATAACACCATAATGAATGCAGCATGAAGTAAGTGGTAGTAAACAGGAGGATATGGGTTCCACTACTATTCCCTGAAACTCAACCATGTCAAATGGAAATGCATTGCAACAACTGTACAAAACTACATTGGCAAGTGCATAAAACAGCTAAACAAATTAACTCAGGAATAAGCTGGCATTCTGCAAATACTAAATGCAGAAAATTACATAAAGCATTTTTTGTAGGGCAAGCATCATATATCTCCCAGTGTGGAGGGCCAGCCCCTCACTCCTCCATTTTCTATTTTCACTCAAAGATGCTTTACCATCATCTCTGAGATGTTATATGGTATCAAACTTCAGTGTTCAAAACTTGAACTGAGAAGCACAGCTTCAATGTGTATTAATTAAGGAGACACAGAGAAGCAATATATCAGACAGACATGCCACCGCCAAATTAAAAAAACAGCAACCACGATTTCAGCACCTAAAGGGAACTTACACATGCTGTATGTGTATTTTACAGATATAACTAAGTTGATACTCAGACAGAGAAAACATGCATGCTCATATAGTAAGTGGTCTGCAATAATTTCAGTCCTAGTTTTTTATTACTGCATTTTAGAAGCCCTATCCTCCTCTCATATAACCTTTAGAAACTTCCTAACACACCACATCCTAATAAACACCCATGATACAAATGAGTTGATTTGTGTCTCTCAACTTATAAAGCCCCTCATGGTCATTAGCCTAGTATATACCTATGTACTTCACAGACAATGACTGAAAATGTTTAGATCTTGGAGTGTGATGAAATTCTAACCTTATCCTGAACTGGGCTGTTTGGGTCCTAAGCATGTGTGTTATGAGAAATGTCCTTTGATGTTCAAATGTTAAACTGTTTATATCATGCTATCTGTTTGTTGGACACCAAGACTCAAGCCTGGCAGTATGAGCAGTCAGTGTATCATGCCATTTCACTCCTTATTAGAATGCAAAACTTTAACAAACTTGGAGTGAGTCTAAGTAGAAGTGCTAACATGTACTGACAGCCCCACCTACACTTTTGCCAATGTGCTCCACAGGCAAACAAATAATTATGGTAAGACAAATTTGTGACCTGCAGTATCAGAGAACTACACTCTTTTATGCATCAGCTGTGTTTTCTTTTCTCAATGAATTCTCTCCAGCACCAACATTTTGTGTAAGTTTTTTAAGACTACCTGAATCTTAACTCATTCAATCCTGAGTAGCGGGAGATTAACTAATCCCCTTACTTCCTCCTTTCTTCTAAACCAACACCCGAATTGAAAATCTGAACTTGGATGCTTCTTAGCAGAATAGTAGAAAATTCAAAAGTGTCTCTGCACTGGTGTTTTAAGTATAAAAGGTCATTAAGTATATAAATTGTCACCTGCCTCATGTTCTGCTGACAAGACTGCTAAGCAGCAGTCTCTTTTCGGTGTGGCTTGCATTGGTGAAAACAAGTTTTTTTGTTGGCCCACATTCTGCTGTTATTTAGCTATTGGATTCAACGATCATCTTCCAAAATGCATATTCAATTCAACATAGGACAGATGATGTACCGGTCTCATTAATGACAGCCATGTGATTTCCAGACAGATGAGTTTAACTAGTATAGAACAGAAAGATCTTACCCTTTGTTTCTGCAGCAATTGCATCAGTATTTCTATTTGACTTGTGTTATTTTTGGAAATTTTGCCTACATTTTGTGTAAGGTGTTTTCCTTTCTCATATCAAGGAGATGGTTTAAATTTTGTAGAATGAAAAGCTTTTCTTGCTAACAGTTTAGCTATACGAGTGGTGAGGTTACGGACAGTGAAGTTACCAACAATTATGAGAGTGGAGATAGGATGGGGCGGGTGAGATAATTTTAGCTTGTATTTGAGGGAAGAGAAGTACATTTTATACATAAGTTTAAATGAGAAAATACAAGAAGGTTGGTTTGAGATTTAAAGAGAAGCCAATTTGCCATTTGTAGGGATGTACTGTGATGTTTGTTTTGGGTTTAAAGTTAAATGAATTTACAGATGCTGTTGACTGAAGTTTGAATGAAGCACGTGTTATGGAAAGATTTTTTTCAACACTACAGACAGTATATTCCAGTCAAGGCATAAGTACATTCATTGCCAGAGCCAATCGGGCTAGGTGCGGGTGGGTTTAGATGTTTGGCAATAACATAGGAAGCTTTCAACTATTAACCTCATCTGAATGATAGTATTTTTGAATAAGTTTTGAAGGAAAGGATAAGATATGTATTAAGGCAGAGGGGATCCCATTTATGTTGTCGAAGGGTCTGTTAAATGCTTTTTGATCAACACGTAAATGTTGAACTATGAAAAGTTTGAATGGCCAAGTAAGGGAATGTTTTCCCAGGGAAAAAAAATCGCTTGGCTGTTATCAGGAATTTGCCCCCCACTTCTTAAGGTTTGATGGTTTTTTTTTTTTTATTGGCCAAGTGATTTTTTTTATCTGGGAAAAAAAATCACTTGCTTGGCCATTTGAAGTTTTTGTAGTTTGGCATTTACGTGTCGATCAAAGGGTGTTCACTTAACAGATCCTTCAACGATGTAATATAGACCTTGCAGCGGTACCTACATTATGAAACATGGCTTATTTGAATGTTGCCTGCATCAGTTATGTACAAGAGACTACTGCCAATTCTGTTAATTTTGTGATGTATCAAATAACAACAATGCACTAGTTCATTTCCCCCCAAAAAACACACATATATATCTATATCTATCTATCTATCTATCTATCTATCTATCTATCTATCTATCTATATCTATCTATCTATCTATCTATCTATCTATCTATCTATCTATCTATCTATCTATCTATCTATCTACTGATCTACCCATATATTTCTGAAAACTTTATGGGGCTTATTTTGCAAGTGTATTGTGACGGGTCTCGATCCTTGTATATTAAATTGTCGGTGCATTGTATTTACTTATTTATTTGTATTTGTGTTTGTATTTATTAACCAAGGTAGATATTTTTCAAACTCAGTCTGGAAGCATTGAACGGTTAAATGACTGATTCACAGTCAAACAGATAGACAAATGATGGCTGAACAAATCAAATACTGGAACACAGGAAGTAACTCATTTAAAATTAGCTCATAGCCATAATTGTGTGCATTAACTACCAGACAAATTATGTGTGGGATAACGGTTTCTGTAATGTCATTTATATAATGGTGAAAAGAATGGGGCACAGAAGAGTCTTGTGGTTCATCCAAAGAGTAGGTGCCCTTTCAACATCAGTATGGCTAATTGCTTGAGCCCTAAAAATACTTTGGGATAGGCAGTTTGGAATCAGAAACAGGGTTTCTAAGCTGAAACCTTGTGCTTTAAGTTGGCCTGACATGATTTGGTTGTCCACGCGGTTGAATATCTGTGTTCAGTCTGTAAGGATAGTGCCTATAAGCCAACCTTTTCTTCATGGGGAAAAAAAAAAGATTTGTTATGATATATGTAAGTGTGCAAGTACTGTGATATTCTCCTACCACCACTCTGGGCATCTGTAAAATACCATACTTATTAATTAGCTCATGTAGTCATTCATTTATAATCTTCTTAAATATTTTGTTACTATGGCATTGTACTTAAACTGGTCTACAGTTTTCATTGGAGATAAATTATGTTATTTTGTAGTGGGGATGATTAGAGTATGCTTGAAATGCAGGGGGGATCAGTCCTTGTGGTCAAGGATAGGCTAAAGATGTGAGTCAGTGGTTTTGCTATTATATTGAAGGAATCCAGATGAACGTTGGATGTAAAGCAAATGGACTGGTATTTGATTTTGTTTCAAGTTTTAAGACCAATATCTTAACTACTTTGACAGTGACTGCTTGGAAGGAAAAGAGGGTGAATTGATTAGGCCCTTCTTGGTTTGGGCATATGATCAAGTTTGGGTTTAGTAAGTTATTAAAAGATTATTTTGAGAGGTATTGTTTAACTGGGAAAGGCAGGCCGTGATGGTGTATTAATGCTTAGATTTTCAATTATCACTCTACCCCCTTCCTGAGAAAGCTAGTGTGTTAGGAATGCAAAGGTTTGTAGGCAGGCAAAAGGTTCTTATATTCAAAGGCCTCTCAAGAATGCATTGGAAGCATTTATAGATCTACAAGTCTTTAATTTAGAAGCAGTTTATGCCACAGGTTTGGGATTCTCTCTATACTGTAGCTGTCCCTTATGCATCATTCTGGTTCCCCTTGTTGTGTTGCCGAGGCACTGAATTTGAAGAAGATATCCCATGCTCCTGAAGAAAAGGCAGAGTTATTATCTAAGTATCCTATCTGAAACAGACAATGACTGAAATCTCAGTCTGCTGGAAGACCCAGGTCAAGACATACTTTTTAATACAAAATTATTACTCCTTTTCAACAATGACCAGGATACCAAGTTAAACAATTACAGAATAGTTGACATGTCAGATAAAGGTATAAAGTGGGACAGTCAGTTCTGCATTATGCTTCTGTATAGCTTTTAGAAATGTGTGATATCTTAAAAGTTCACCTACAACAGATAGAAAGTTCTGTTCAAAGGTGAGACCACTGTTTACTTGTCATCTCAGACTCCTAAAACATACAGTCTGTTCTTTGAAGATTATCTTTAGCGAATTAGTAGTAATGGATGATCCCCCCCCCCAATGATACAATTTTGGATTCTACAAAAATGAATATTATGTAAGACAAATCTGAAAAGGAATACAGTATATGGGTGATTCTAGAATGGTATCTAACATGCAGTAATCTGCATATATTGTTATCCAATGATATATGCACACTTGGGCTTCAGAGATGGCAGTTTCCAAGAAGAGATGGCCAGCAAGCTCTGGTGGCATGTATCCAAAATTTATCACAACCTGTGATACATATGTTGCTATCCTTATAATGTACAAAATTTCTATATTACTGTAAAAACTGCATACCTTACCTTAGTACTTAAAACAAGGGCCTAAGCTCTAACTCTGAATCCTTTAAGCCTTTTGCTTTACAGTCTCTCACTGTCAAACTCTTGAAAAAGGCTGCTGCCTGTCAGCTAGAGAACCACATTGAATCTTACAGCCTGCAACTTAGCAATTAGCATGAATGCTTACAGATTCATAGCACAGGTAGTGTATTTCTTTTTCTTAATGATGCACTCAGCAATACCACAGACACAGGGAACCATACTAGGCTATTTCCATTAACATGTTCAAGGCTTTGGATTTTGTAAACCATCCCCTACTTACAAATGATTTCTCCCTTTATGGCCAAGTTCCACCTCATTAAACAGACTCTTTGATGTTCTACATGGAAGATTCTTCAAAGTTATCCTCTCGCATGCCCCTTTCTCTCTCTCTCTCTCTCTCTCTCTATTGGCTTTCTGAGTATTACTTAAGGTGCTGTCCTTGCTATTTGCTATTTTTCAAAGGACTAGAACCATCCTTCTTTATACAGATGATGCTATAATATGGGAATACAGCAGCTTTCTAGACACCATTTGCAGCTCTCTCAGTTCTACCTCAGACTGTAAGCAAGAAAGGAGTCCAGCTAGTCTTAGAAAAACAGTGCAAAGGTCTTTGGAAATCTTAAGTTCCTTAAACTGAGTACCTGGCAATTAAGACATCACAGGCCAGAGCACTGGGTCAATCCATAGAAGATCTTGGGATCTGGTTTGATCAATTTCTTATCTTTTCCATTCATATCCAAAATGTTGGCAATACAATTTCATCAAAGCTCTATGCATATAACAGTAAATGCCACATCCTACCACAACATGGTAGACTTGCAAATGGCAAGGGTGAACTTTTGCCTATTCCAGAGTAGTATCAATGGCTCCACCTCTTTCAAAAACGTACAGAAACTCTAAACCTTCAGAATCACATTCTTTAACTTTACTGATGAGGCCAGCAGGAAACTTCATCATTGCTTTGCAATTAAACAAACAGGAAGTCTTCTAGTTCAACTTAGACATAACTTTTCTAGCTATCACTCTGTTTTATAGAAACCTGTTCAAAAACCATTGTAAGACTGCACACATGCTTATTACCTTGAAGAAATATTCAAGATCTCATAGATCTTCAAATTTCAAAGTTCTCAATCAACACTCCAGTTCTCTCACTTGTCTGCATTAACTTATTTTTCTTGTACTTATGCCTCCTTGTTTGGAAATCTCTTCCAGATATCCATTGTTGGTTTCCTATATTTTTGTCTTTCTCTAAACAACCCTTGGCAATAAAGTGAATGTAACTGTATTGGATTTGTAGCACAACAAAATAAATTTACTCCAATCCTTTTATCAGCCTTCAGAACTGCTTTCCGGAACATTTTATGGACTAGTGATAACTAATTCTCCATATATATTTGTGTGTACTTTCATGTTACCTTATTCAGTGTACTGTATATTGTGTAATTTTATGCCATAGTAACCAGGTTGTAACTGAAAATAGCTCCTATGGTCCATTTCACCTACTTGCTAAAATAAATAAAAAATAACAACAATAATGAAGTACTGAAGCCTGAGGGAGACCACTGGTCATTATAGCTGGTTTAAGTATTATGTCTCCCATCCTCACCTGCTAGGTTCTGCCATTTATACCTGTGATGATTGCTATACTATGGCTGTTCTCATTGTTTTTAATCTAGTTCATTTATAATTTCCTTGAGGGGTTTCATATCAAATGCTCTGGACACAAATAAACAGGTTGTGTGTACAGTCAGCCTGCACTAACATTTGTAAAGAAAGCAGCATGGCTCATTAGACAAGAGATGTACTTGACATGACCTCTGTGGTTCACTTGCATGGCAAGTAGATCACCAGTGGCTTTTCAGACCAGCTCTAAGGTTATTCTCTCTACAACTTTTCACAGAATATATTTCAAACTAACAGAATAATAGATACTAGAATATGAAACAGGTGGTGTCATGTAGATGAATTCGGAAGTGGAGAAAAATCACAGCTTTTCAATGCTTTGACCAGGGAGAATGTCTGCACAAAACCAATATACAGAAACTGCATACATGTACAGCAATCATGATGCAGTAAGATTTAACTGTCCTTACTTACTAAATTAAAGACTTCAGGCCAGAACAGGTTTATCAAACAAGACTCTTCTGTATTGGATATGCCAAAGTCTAACAATATAACAGTTTACGGTATTAAAACTGAAAACCAGCTGATCTTTGTAGAAAATCTCTCTCTTGCAAGTTCATAGGTTCATAGGTAGGTACTAGGCTATCTGTCCAAGGGCATTTATAAGCCTAGCCAGAATGTGTTGGCTTTCGTCTCCCTTTTAGATTAGTTTCCTGAGCCTCTGTCCATCAGGGCCACTGAAGTGATACCAGGGGTAAATTTATGATTTCCCATCCACTCGTCAAGATTTCTCTTGAAGAGAGTCAGTGAGGGGCATTGCTTAACATAGATTGGGATTCTATTCCAGAGCGAGGGAAGTCTCTGGGACAGGAATCTATCCCTCCAGCATGTCCTATTTATTGTTGTGCTGAGGTTTAAATCCCTAGAGCATGTGGCTCTGAGAGATTTAGTTTTCTTGAGGTGGAGCATGTCCATTAATTCTGGGTTAGACATGGCCTTGTATGTCAGGCAGAGATCACATCTGAGTAGGCGGTAAGCAACCGAGTAGAGCTGGAGTTTCTTTAGTCGAGCTGCATAGGGCATCTGTTTGAGGCCCACGATCCTCTTGGTCAGGTACTTCTGTGGTCTTCCAGCTGTTGCAGGTGTCGAGTAAGGTACATCTCAAATGCGGCATTGTACTCTATTATGGGCATGATGAGCGATGAGTAGAGGGGCACAATAACCTCTCTTGATCTAGATGTGAACCCTTTCATGATTAGGTGGGCTACATAGAAGGATTTTCTAACCACTTTGGCAATGTGATTATCAAAAGAGAGGTTGCTATCTACTTGGGTCCCCAGATCTCTAATTACATCTTCCATACTTAGTGGATTACCACCTATGTGGTAGTTCGTGGGCACTTTGTTTTTCCCAAAGGGGATGACTATGCACTTTTTGGCATTTAGCTTGAGGCCATGATTCTGACACCAGGTATTCGTGTCCATGAGACCCTTCTGAAGGATGTCTATGTCAGCCGGAGAGTTGATTATGGCCCCCAATTTGCAATCATCTGCAAACTTGGTCAGCCATAGTCCTCCTGTGCTTGCCTGTACCTCAGAGAAGTATATACCGAACAGGAGGGGTCCCAGGACTGAGCCCTGTGGGACACCACTTGTAACTGGTTTAGAGTTGGGCATGGCACCTGCAACTCTGACCATGTGAGTTCTATCCGTGAGCCAATTGGCAACCCATCTCATGACATAGGGGTTAATGTTCAAGCTGGTAAGCTTATCTATAATGCCAGAGTGGGGGATGGTGTTGAAGGCCTTTGCGAGGTCCAAGTAGGTTGTGTGGACTACCTTTCCCTCATCTATGGCCTTGGTAACTGTTTCAAAGAAGTCAACTAGGTTTAGGAGGCAAGATCTGCCTTTAACAAAGCCAAATTGGGTAGGGTTCAGTGTCTGGAGGTTCCCAATGTCTCTGTTAATGTGTTCCATGATGATGCACTCCATAGCTTTGCAGACCAGGCTAGTCAGGCTTATAGTGCGATAGTTCCCAGGATCCATTGTGGCACCACCTTTGTGGAGCGGGATAACTGTTGCTGTATGCCATTCGTTGGGTACATAGCCTGTGGTAAGGCTGAGTTTGAACAGTGAATTTAGGTGAGAGGTTAGTTCATTTTGGAGCTCGTGTAAGACGCAGCCTGGGATACCATCCGGTCCCACTGATGCACTGATTTTGGCTTTGGAAAGGGCTGTTTTCACCTGTGTGCCTGTGATGTCTGGGGCTCTACATTCTTCTGGGATGGACACGGGCCCTTTTGGGGGTGAGGGGGGGTAAAGTTTGCACTGAACCTGTCAGCAAGGATGTTGGCAATGTCAGTTGGTTCAGTGTATTTTTTGCCATTTTGCACTAGCTCAGAGCAGATCTGAGAGTTACCACCTAGATTCCTGACATAGCTAAAGAAGGCCTTGTTATTATCTTTAGAGTCTTTGGCAATTTTTCTTTCGAAGCTGGCCTTGGATGATTTTATGAGGGATCATAGTTTCTTGCTAATACTGATCAGGGATGCCTTCCCTTTTTGGGATTTTGCTCTATCATGTAATAGTTTCCTCTTTCTGTTGTATTGTTTATTTATGGCTGGGTTCCACCAGACTGGTTTCCTCTTTTTTGAAGACTGAGTCTTGGTTTTACTTGGGATGGCTCGATCCATGCATTCCTGTAGGTGCTCATAGAATGCATTTGTAAAGGATTCTGAGGTTTGGGCAGTAATATCCTTTAGCAAGGGGGCTTTGAAACTTTCCACCTCAGTCTTGAGAAGTGTGAAGTTTGCTTTTGAACAGTTTTTCACAGTGGTTTCCTTGACTGGGGGTGGGGTTGGGATGTGGATGTCCAGTGTGATTAGTTTATGGTCTGATCTTACCTGTGACGGGTTTACCTCTGGTGTGGAACATTGATCCCCCATGTTGGTGATGATCAGGTCCAATATGTTGCCACTTCTTGTGGGAGTGGTGAATAGTTGTTCCAGGGCGTTTGAGTTTATAAACTCTAGGAAGCATTGGGCAAAGGAGTTAGTACTTGAGTAGTTTTCCCAGTCAATGTTTGGGTAGTTGAAAGCACCCATTATCATGGTGTTAGGTAGGACCTTCATATTTTCCAATGTTCTCAGGAATGCTGAGTGGGGGTCCTGAGACAAGGTGGGTGATCTGTAGCAAGCTACAATCTGAAAAGCAGCTTTGCCAGCTGTTAGTTGCACATGGATGGTCTCTGAGGCCTCGTGCTGTGCCACTAACCTGGAGGTGTGGGTATCCTTGATGAAAATGGATACACTCCCACCTTTTGTATTTCGGTCCGGGTTCTGGGGCTGAAAGATATGGTATGAGTTATAGCCTGGTAGTGCTGGGGTGCTCTCTGGAGCCTTGAGCTAGGTTTCTGTTACTGCACAGATATCGATTCTCTCCATACTCAGGAGTGCCTTGTGTGTGCGCATTTTGAGGTTTAGACTTCTGGCATTGAGTAGCATTACCCTCAGTTTTTAGTTTCTTGTGTTGTTTACGGAGGTGTGTTTGTCTTTTGAGCCTTGCCTAAAAAAGGCACTATGGGGGTGGTAAGAGCCTTGGCCAGTATTCGAAAGCCTAAGGGCAACAGGTGCAAGCCGTCTCTGGTGAAGCAACGTGGCATGTCGAGCATGTCATCCCAGGCTGACAAACACTGGATCCCCTTTGAACGACACCAAAAGCTTAGCCAATTGTTAAAATTGATCATTTTATTGATCATTTAAGTGGGTGGACATATATCTACTTCCATGCATAATTCAAGAATCACTCATCTGTTTCTTAACAGTGGTCATCCCATGTCTGTATTTTTTGTCAGAGGCTTCTAATATTATTCTATGAGAAAACTATTCCCAAAGAAACAGTGGTAGCAATAGCTGAAGGATGTTTGGCAATCACACAAGAGTCTAGAAAAATGCTGGTCAATCCTATCATAAGCTTAGAGTACTAGATAATTTTTCTTTGCATTTTTTAACTATTTTCTTAAAAATATCTGCAAGGCAATGGAGAGAATCATCATGGACCTTATCAACAAAGACATTGGTAACCTCCAAACACCTGATCCTACTCAATCTGGATTTGTTCGATGGAGATCATGCCTGTTAAACCTGGTGGACTTCTTTGAGACAGTCACCAAGACCCTTGATGAGGGAAAATCTGTGCATACAGCCTACCTAGACCTAGCCAAGGCCTTTGACACTATACCCCACTCAGGCATAATTGACAAACTCACCCAGCTAGGTGTCAACCAGAATATCATTAGATGGGTCACTAACTGGCTCACTGACAGAACCCAAAATAGGTCAGTCAAAATAGGGGAATCCACCTCAAACAGCAGACCTGTAACCAGTGGTGTTCTACGGGGATCAGTCCTGGGACCTCTACTGCTTGGAATCTATTTCTCTGAAGTACAAGCTAAATCTAAAGGTCTGTGGCTGACAAAGTTTGCTGATGACTGTAAACTGGGAATGGTCATAGAATCTCCAAATGATGCCAGCCAACATCCTGCATCAGGGTCTTACACAAACAAATGACTACTTCCAAAGTCATGGCCTTAAACTCAATGCAAGAAAATGTATTATCATCCCTTTTGGTAAGAGTGATGTTCCTGCTAACTACCACATCAATAACAACTACTTAAGTATGCACTCAGTGTTGAGAGACCTGGGCACTCAGGTTGACAGCAGCCTTACCTTTGATCACCATGTCTCCACAGTGGTAAGAAGGGCATTCTATATTTCTCATCTCATAAGTAAAGGCACTGCCTCCAGAAAAAAAAAAAGAAGTTATAACTTCCCTGTACTCTTCCCTCATCAGGACAATAGTTGAGTGCAACGCCCCTTTTGGTATGTAGCTTTCCAAGCACCTATATATATATATATATATATATATATATACACATATATCTGTCTGTATATCAATATATAATATGTGTGTGTGCATATATATATATATATATATATATATATATATATACATATATATATATATATATATATATATATATATATATATATATATACACACACATATATATATATATATATATATATATATATATATATATATATATATACACACACACACACACACACACACACATATATATATTACATATATATAGATATGCATATATATATAGATATACGTATATATATATATATATATATATATATATATATATATATATATATCCGGGTTTAGGACAGCTGGTCAAACCATCAACTATGCTGACATCTGTTTGTTTGACACCATTTGGTCATCTGAAACATTTCTGTTATGTTTTCCAATTTTGCTTTGATAATTTGCAGCTTCTTTGTTTACCTCTATTATCCCTCTAGTTATTGTACTCTCTATACTCTATCTTTACAGTGGAGTCACCACAGTAAATATAAGGAGTATGACCAATAGAGCCTTTGTGTACAATTATTTTTTCTTTGTCACACTTTTTAGGTTGTCACCAAGTCAGTGACATTATCAAAAAAGTACCTTCTTAAGCTTGGAGCAGTGGTAAAGATCCTGCAGTTAACTGCTTGAACTGTGGTAGCTAGTCGTGTTGTATAATCTTGGTATACTCTGGATCTGAGCTTGCCCTGGAGTCCCTAAATTGTAGTCCTGATAGTCAGATCTGGGTTTTCTTTGGTGAGGCTACAGGAAAGCAAATTTCTGACCCAAGAATAATTCAGTTAGTTAAAAGCATCCCAAAAATGCCAACAGGAGATGGTTTGATGTGTTGCAGTCCTTTTTTTGTATGAGGTTAGGCATACGAGCACTTTCTGAGGCAGATTGCAAATAGTTCTGTATATGCTGGCCTAGCATCCTGGGTGTGTCCAACATCCACAAGGGGACACAGGGGGTGGGGGAGGTGGTGGTGGTGGTGGTGGTCTGCAATCTGACAAGCAACTGCCCCTTATCATTAACTATTTTAACACTGAGCATATTACACCAAATGAGACATTGTGCTAAGGCAAAACATTAGACTACATACAGTATTTTACCTTACCATTCTCACCTTTGAAAGGAAATTGGCTAGCCTTAAAATGACCTGCAAGGGCAGCTAGCCTAGGACTTACCTATAAACCTATTTAAAGTGGGCAACTGGTACTTTGAAGCAGCTTGTCAAGCAAGGCTGAAAATCTGTATTTAGAGTTAAAAATGGTATAGTTGAGAGGTATGATTGTGTGCAAAAGTGCACGCGCACACACACACATATACATATATGTATCTCTATACAGTTTGATATAGATATATGCACTCAGACACACACACACACACACACACACACACACACACACACACACACACACACACACACACACACATATATGCACACATACATATACATACGAGTATGTGTACACAATGGACATATACAATTGCACATCACAGACACACACAAACACATGTTTATTCTTAGTTTCAAGTGTCTATGATCTCTGGCACACAATGGAGTGCTTTGCTGTTGAGTGAAAAGTGGCTTACATGAAAATCAGCACCTCCATCTCAGAAGGTGTGGTTCTGTAAATAAGTGAAGCACGGCACCTAAGGGTTTTGTTTACTAATGATTATATAAACGATTGGGAGAAGGTAGTTCAGGTATTATACTGGACTGTATTGATGAAGTGAAAATGAGTAATATAGTTTCAGTTTGCTGACGAAAGCTTTTTGTTTTCTCCATTAAAAACAATGCAAATGGTATGAAGAATTATAGACCTCATGTTATTCACTTGTAAACGGAATCTCAGTAATTTGCTTCAGAATTTTCTATAAATTCAGTGGGTCATAGTTCACCAAGGAAGCCAAGTCCTTTTAACCCCTCCTTATTATCTATATTTGAGATATTTCAATAGACTTCTGGAAGGGAAATTAAAGTAGTATTACCTAAGGCACCTCAAAAAAGTTTTCTAACCATTCAGCTAATGAACAGGGGGAAGGGCAGTTACCCAACTGTTATATAAGGAATAATAAAGGTGGGATAGTAGTTATAGCTCAACGTTAGTACAAGAGGAAAACAATTGCATTGTTTAATGACAAAGAGGAGAGACAGACAAATGCAGATATCTTTTATATACGCTGATTTAATTATTTTGGATAAAACCCGTGGTGGTGGTGCTCCGGTGGCGTTGTCGCCTCACAGTAAGATGCTGTCCGGTTCGATTCTCAGCTAGAGCGTCTTCTGCGTGGAGACATGTGTGAATGGGCGTATCTTCGTTGAAGGTTGTGCGTCAGAGCTGGTAACTCGGCACATAAAAATCAACTACCAATCATTAGCAGACCGGAGTTCCGCTGTGGTGACCCCTAACCGGGAAAAGCCAAAAGACACAACAACATTTAATTATTTTGGATATATTACATTACTATTCAAGTTCATTGAAGGTCCAGAATTTTCTTACTTTTGAGTACCAGAGTCAAGGTATATTGTTTTAGTACATTCAAAATTACACAGGGATGCAGAAGACCCCCCAACCTACTGTGGCATCTAATGAGTTAATGACTGAGACCTCAGCATTGTATTGTACAGTGATGTCCATCACAGATGAGGGCATCCTGTAATTTTCTTGACAGATTTGAAACATCTGATGTAAATATATTGCCTGAGGAGTTCTTCATAGTGACTATTGATATTACAACACTATATTCAGTAATTCAACACAATATATGTTTGGATGTGCTCAGAAGTATTTTTGTCAGATGTTCTAACAATAAATGCAGTGTGTTATTTAAAGAAACTATCGCAAACAGGTAAAAAGGGGGTGATGGAAGGCACTCTTCTACACTCACTTTACAGATGATCTGTTTCCCTTGAGGAAAAAAGACAGTTTCCCTTCACTTCTTTGTTGCTGAAATGAACAGAAGCACAGATATTTTCAATCTTACAGCAACAAAGTCATACACACTGAAGATTTTAAAGATATTGAAAACTGCTGCAGTAGCCTTAGCTATATGGGTAATATCCTGCCAAGGATATAACAGTCAGCCAGCTTCCAAGCTTCAGGGCTATGCACCTAAACCATTAGTTAGCTTGAGCTGAGCTAATTAAAAAGACAGGTTTGGGTACCAAGCCCTTCTGAGCTTTGCTACTGGTCCTTTGCTGGGCAAATAATTCCGCTTTGGGGAAAACCTTCCACATAAAATATTTATTAAAAAAGATAAAATGGCAACTACCAGGGAGTAAATGTTCCTCCACCACCAGCAAGTAAAACGAGACATAATTAAGCACAGGAGCAAGCCAAGGCTTATAGAAACGATCCACATAATCAAAGTGAAACAATCCGATTCACGAAATCTACAGGAACAATAGTTGTTAAAAATCCAAATTGATTTATTAAAATAAAAGACTGGTAAGCGCTTTCACCCAACAGGGCTTCTTTAGACCAAAAACATCTCTACTTGTAAAGCACATATATAAATACACCTACTAATTAATCAGTTAGTTAAAATTATGACATCACATCCTGCATTCTAAAAATTCTATAAAATATATAATAAGTAGTATATACATTTGTTAAAAAGCATTTCAAGCATCAAATACATAACAGATGGTGTCAAAATATAAAAACCTTACATAAAGATATATCATGCAAAGCTTTCAATGTTTAACTTTCAATTTTCTATTCTTTAACACAGGTCTTAAAGGTACCTTGTCATTTAGGCCAGGTTTTTTATCTGCTCTAAGCCTGATAATCCACTTCAACTCACACCTTTCAGTATAGTTCCTAACATCTCCCACCCCGTATACTGAGGGTGTTAGCTTGCATGACCAAAAACCCCCCATGTAGGGGGGCTGCGCCCACCCCCCTACTTAAATATACCAACTCCAAGACCTCACTACATTGAGGTAAATGGAAATCTCCCCTTATGGAGATTTCCATTTACTTGCACGATGTTCTTCACTTTCAATATTGTCAGCTTACGACAACGTGAAGTAGACCCCTTTCATCATATACATGCTCCATTTTTACATCCTTACTTTTCATCAGTCTTGTGTTTCTTATTCACATGGGCACCCCATCTTTGTAAGGTATTGTGTGATAGATACATCACCGAAATGTCACTTCATTCTTTTAAAGTTTACTGATGAGAAAAAAAAACAATGATTGAAAATTGTAGTTATACAAGGTGTCTCCCACGCTGTTCTGTTCTACAGTTTCTAAGGTTTGTGCAGCCTGTTCTTGTGGGCTTTTTAAGTTCTTTTACTGTTGTTTCTTGTTTTGCAGCAAGAAAAATGAACTCATAGTTGTTAATATATGCATATTTGCAGTCATGAACTGGGAACACAAAAGGACTGCATGTCAAGTTATTAAAACAGGAGACTTTTTCAATGGATGAATCACAGAGTAACACATAACTACAACCTCCTGCGTCATGACTAAAAGCCAGATGAACTTTCTAAACATTTATTTTCAAAACTATCAAAGTAAGCCGCGGTGGTACAGCAGTGGCATTGTTGCCTCACAGCAAGAGATTCTCCTGTTCTGATTCTCGGCTGGAGCGCTTTCTGTGTGGAGTCTGCATATCCTTCCCGCGGTCGAGAGGCCTCTGAAAGACATGCGTAAATGGGCTGAAGGTTGGGCGTTGGGCTGGCAACTCTGCACCATAAAAATCTACTGCCAATCATTAGCGGACCGGAGTTCCGCTGTGGCAACCCCTAACTGGGAAAAGCCGAAAAGGCCAACAAAAACATTTTCAAAACTATCAAAGAATTCCAGCTAGAAGGAAAGAATGAAACTCAGCCCCATGAAGATCATAACGTTAGCGACACGCACAAGTTAATAAATCAGACTTCCTGATTCATTGCAGAGCCAATGTAGTGTTGTTTTACTGGGCAAAATGACTCCAAATGCAAAAGCCTGCCTTGCTTGCAAGACCATCGTTTAGAAGATAGTTGTTCATGGAGTAAGAGCTCAACAGAGCTTTAGCTGTCACATCCACAGAACAACTAAATCAAATTCATTTGCATTATTTAAATATTTTCTTTAATGTTAAATCAGATCTTTTTGGAAATAATGAGGCAGCTGTGAGGCACTTTGGGGATACAGTTTATAGAGCTGCAAGTATATTCACCCATTTGTGTATCACAGCAAGTACTATCTGATGCTAAGTTCTGAGACATGCCCTGTTTGGAAGAGATTGTTTAGGAAAATAGGAGGGGTTATAACAATTCCATCAAGTATTGTATTGTTAGTATCTTGGCATTGGCAGCATCCTTTGTGTTAGAGTAGATAATCTTGTTGTGGATTAGTTTACGGCATTGCTAAGTCTTGTTTCTTAGTTTCCTGGCATAACTGCAAATGGTTGTTAATTATCCGTTGTTTATTTTGCTTTTTTTTCAGTTTATATTAAACTCTGACCTTCTAATTGAGATTTTTTGCTCTTTACCAACTTTCTTAATGGAGTCCTTTAGGTGAGCAGATTAATATTTGTATTTTTTCTATTATTTTTATAAACAGTTGGTTTATGTGGGTAGATCACCAAGGTAGTTTTATTTTTAAATATCTTTTTGTATTTCATTCTGTTAGAGTCAGCTTGGTAAATGTGAATAAAACTCTGAGGTTTAGGTGGAAACTGTGACTGCGTAGGGGTATAGAGGTACTGCAATGGAATTTTGAAAGGTCATGGTAGAACTTAATTTATTTTTTTGAGCAAATTTTTATTGCTTACCGCATTTTCTCTGTAACAAATTGTACAATGCCTATGTATGCTGTTCTTGTTTTTTTCAGCACTGAGATTGCTGATACAACCATTTTACATTTGTATGTTTCTATAATACTATTAAACTAGCCTCATATCAGATAACAGTGCTCACATTTAACTTTCAGTAACTTGCCATTGTTAAATACGCAAATCCAAAAATTACAATCAACTTTGTTATCTAGTCTTAATCTTGGGTATGATTTAGCATTGCTCCTTAAACAAAAACAGATAAACACAAGTTAAAAATTTATAATATAATTTGAGATCAGAAAATAGCTAATGAGCATATTGTTATAGCTTCACTATATATCAAATCATAACAATTGGACCAGTGAATTCACACCTTGTATTACAGTCAACTTTATTAAATAGATATGCATCTTAGGTACTTTGTCGCATGCAAATGTCCTCTTCAAGTGCAGTTTCCATTGCAGAATCCCATACAGTCCATTTTTTCTTACTATTGAGTTCTGTTTTTGATCTATAATCTTATCAGTTCCATGTTTTTTAATCTACATAATAATCTTTTTCACCTCTCATTGATGGTTTGTCTTTGGTTTTCCATTTTCTAGGTACAGCTTTCTTAGCCACTATCAACACTACATATAGCAGTGTGTTATTTTATACCAATTCAATGAAACATCTCTATACTGAGGATACATTTGCTTCCAAGTACAAAAACTGACATGTATCAAAATCACTTTTGTGCTAAAACAATTCCATACATTCTCAATTATACTATTCCAAGAACCTCTTTCAGAACCATCATATCCCCATCATATGCTTTTTGTCTGCCGGAACATTTTTTTCAGATCTTGTAGGGATACAGAAATGTTTTGTGCAAACATTGTCATGCAAAAAATCTAAATCTTCTCAATTTAGTTGCATATCTACTGTATAGACGTAGTTCGCTCCAGCACTGATTATCTGTAATGTCTTTAATTAATTGTTAACTTCATGGTATTTTTACCTTTATACTGTACTGTTTTCACAAATCTAATACTGGTGTATATGCTCTACTTACTACTGTTTTCCAGTCTTCCATTTCTATTCTGACCTCAGTTATAGAATCAACTATTTGCGGTTTAACAAAATTACTACATAACCTGCGCATATCTTCCTTTAACTCTAACAGTAGACCTGTACAAGCAAGATGATCCAAGTTCAGTAACCTAAACGTTTGTCTAACTTCATCCCATTTTAGTATGTTATCTCATTTTATCATCTTTTCCCAAAATCTTGGATGTTCATCATTATGATTACTGCTGACTTAGCCTTAGCTATAAGGGGTTGTACCCTGTACCGAATACAATAGCCAAACAGCTTCCAAAGCTTCAAGAGCACTTTCACATACTCAAACCATTATTTGGCTCAAACTGAGCTGAAGACAAAAAGAGGATTAGGTGCAAAGCCCTTCAGAGAACTCCTCTTGCATGCTTTCAACAAGCAACAGCTAGCTAATTCTTTCCTTTGCTGGGCAGATAAGTTCCCTTCATAGAAAAAAAAACTTCCATATACTTCTTATGACAGAAACTAAACAGCTTCTGTGCAAATATACATTTTTAAGCCAGGAAAAAGTGTTTTATTAACTCGTGACTTTTCATAACGTTTAAACAGGAGTGTGATTTTTTTTTAAACTTTTGTTGGAAAAAGGTGTTAAAACCAATTTAAGACTACATTTTCTGATGTAAAACTTATCTTAATTTACTTTTGTATTTTTTTTTTTTTTTGTGGAAAAGTTAAGACCACTGCTGCCAGGCTTGCCAAACAATCAGGCATCTTTTTCTGTTTCACCACAGAACAGACTACAAGTTCCTTGGTTCTTCCTTCAACCAGTCACAAAAAGAAGAAAATTAATAACAAGCCTTTACCACCACACATACCTCTCAACATTCCAGATTTTCACAGAATGTCCAGATTTTTGCCTCATAATTTTGGTATATTCCTCATAATATTTTGGCTTTCCAGTGAATCATTGAAGATTGAAGTCAGAAAATGATAGACACTTGAGTTTCAGACTTTACACCTTTCAGAAAACCCATGTTAATGAAAAACCTGTTATTCTATCAATTTTTAAGTTTGTAAGAGCAATATTTAAAAATTGTCCCTATTTATGGGCCTTTGTTCCCCCATTATTTGTGACATTGTCCAGATTTCTTGCTCTACGAGGGTGAGAGGTATGCCACCACAGCAGGCTACTAAAGTGCCTCAGCCACAGATGGGTGACTCTGCCATGGCCATTTCTGGTTCATCGGACAATTCATCATTTTCCTTGGCTCCATCTGGTATAGTCCCTCAGCCACCATGGAACAGGGGTTAGACAAGTCTCTTCTGACTGTTGGAATGCCCTTGGAGGACAAGGACGCACCACTATTGTTGGTCCTGGGAGAAGGGTCAAGGATTACCAGTCCCTAGAGAGGTTTTGCCTGGCACAAGTATGCCTGCTTCTTTAGAATTTCCTGTAAAAAGAAATAAAAACTCAGGCATATGTCTTCTCTTGTTTCAGTTACTTTGGACTGGAATGATTTTCTGGTCTTAGTTCAGGCTCTTGAGCCTTCATTTCATATATTTCTGGTAAGAAAAGGGGAGTCTTTATTTTCTGAAGAAGTTCAATATTTTGAACCATAAAATGATGGTTAAGGGATACATTCTATTTGGTCTCCTTGGGTTTCTGATTCATGTTCTGAGCAGAGTGTGGCCTCTGTCAGTCTCTTTGAAGGATTTTATTTTTCTGAAACTACTTCCAGAATGAATCAGTGGTTCCCAGTGGGAACACTATGACATTGCACTGTCCCTGAAGAAGTATTATGATGATTCATTGCGTCTGGGTTTTCCTGAACATACTATTGTTCCTCCTTTTATAACATGAAAATATTATGGCATCTGTTTCATCTGAAGAAAAACCTTCCTTGTGTAACATTAATCCTTTTGTGTCTCAATTGGCTACCCACTGTTTGAAATGTGCTTATGATTCTCCTGCTGCCTCTAGAACTGTCATGAGGAGATTTGCTTGGTTGCTTATTCAAAGCCTTTCAGAGGATGTCAACAGTCAAATGTTACACTCTTCCTTAGACAGCGAGTTAGTTTTTGGACCATCTGCTGCAGAGGTCCTTAAGATGTGATGGGAGAGTTAAGTTGATTCAAAGAATTTCTCAGAGATGTCAGCTTGCGTTCTCCAAGTTTACCATGGGGTTTAATGCTGTCCTTACAGTCTTTTTCAAAATGCAAAATAAACAAACTCAGCAAGCTGCTGCTAAGCAAATGTTTAAAAAGCAATGGCAGAGCGATTCCAAAGAAAAAAAAACAGTATGAGTCCCCAGAACAACGGACAGTGTAATAAGTCTTAATGACTATCTACAAGACTGCCTTCAACCTTCCCACCCTGGTAAACCCTTAATCCTTCCAGAAAGTCTGAATCTCCATTTCTCTCTCTCTGGCTACAGACAGATGAGTTCTGAAAGTAATCCATCAAGGTTACAGATGGTAGTGGAAGTCTCTCCCTCTCTTTCAAAGAACCCCCCCCCCCCATCCACCAGGCCAAACCTCCCCTTTCCCTCCTGTCATTCAGCTTCTGCTTTCTCAGGGGTGAAAGAAGTATTCACTCCTCTGAAGTTAGGAGAAGGGGGTTATTCAAAAATGTATCTGGTGCAAAAGAAAGAAGATTCATGGAGACCAGTTCTAAATATTTACTTTTTAAACCTGTTTGCGATCATACCCAAATTCAAAATGTTATTTCTTCACAGCTTGTCTGTCATTACCTACTTGAGTTTTCCTGTGATCTTAGATTTAAAGGATGATTATCATGATATTCCTGTATATCCAGATTTCGGAGTTTTCTTAAGGTTTTCTGTGTCTGGATCACATTATCAGTTCTGAGCATTACCCTTTCATGCAGCCAGAGCTCCAGTGGTATTTACAAAGTGTCTAGCTCCTCTGACAGCCTACAGCAGACTGCAGGGTATTTACAATTTTTCCTTGTTTAGATGACTTGCTTATGTTTGCAGAGTCTTTTTCAAAATGTCATGAATCTTTTTCTCTCTTTCTTGGGTGAGGGCTCTCCAAAACAGACTGAGGCTCCAAAACATACTAAAGTCTTGTTTGACTCCTCCTCCATACAGAATTCTTTTTCTGGGGTGCCTACTAGCTAACTCAGTTCAAACAGCTTTTCTTCCATGGGAAAAAAGTAGATCTGTATCCAGATCTATTCTTGAGATTTTCCAGTCAGACTAATGTCTCAGCCAATGAATTTCTCAGGATTCCGGGTCTCATGGCTTCTGCGATTCTCATGATCTAAAAAAACTCCACAAAAATTCAGTCGTACCAACATCCGTGTGATCCCAACATCAACATCCACTGACATTTGTGATTCCAGTTTTGGGTTTTGAAAAAAATGAGATTTTTTTTTTCCCCGAGGAGGAACCAGATTTATCAGAATTCAGGTCTTCCATTTTGCCTCACAGCTGCATTATAGTTGGTATCAACAGACACCTCAGACTTTGCTTGGGGGGGCAGTGTCTATAGGGATAAAAGTGCTGGGTCTTTGGAAGAAAAGAGACAAACCAAAACACATACATGTAAAACAGATGTTGGCACTTAATAAATACTCTCAACTATTTCAATCATTTATGGCTCCAGCACCATTACAAGTAGTTACAGACAACAACACGGTGATATGGTACATAAATGGGGGGATCTTACCCTCAATTCTGACTAGCCATGGTAGCCTGGAATATAGCTTTTTAGTACAATCTCATTTTACAGGCATCTTACATACTGTCTCAGCAAAACTGTGTGGTGGATAAGCTGAGCAGGACCAGAACAGACTCTCACAAATGGGAATTTAATCAGGGGAGTCTTCCAGGAATTAATCCAGCTGTGGGGAATGCTTCAAACAGAACTTTAACCTCCACTCACAAGAATCAGTTGCCAAAATTTGGCTCCAGGATTCCATACAAGTTGGCCTGGAAGACAGACAGATGCATTTTCCTTTCTTTGGACAGGAATGTTCTTGTATGCATTTCCCACCTTTTTTGCTAATATCCAGGGTAATTCTGAAGATTCAGACGGACTCTGCAAAGATCACTGTGGTGGCTCCCTTCTGATCCAGGCAACAGTGGTTCTCCATTCTTTTGAAAAATGGCCAAGGGCAATTACCACAACGTTTCCCACAGACTCGACCTACTCATACAGGACAAAAGGTGTCTAATACTTCCTGACCAAAACAACTACAACTAACTGTCTCAGTGACAGAATCTTAATACCTTTCAAGCACTTACTTTCTGAGGATGTGCAGCAGGTATTAAAGGAGGCAAGAAAACCTGCTACTGGGAAATCATGTATTAGTAAATGGAAAAGATTTGCTAGTTGGTGCCAAGACAGAAGCCAGCACCCTGCCAGGGCTAGTGTTTCTCTGGTTATATATTATTTGTGTAAGTTACTATCCTTTAGTCTGTCTTACTCCTCTCCATCAAGGTTAATTTGTTGGCCATTTCAGTATGTCATTCCATGGATTCCCTTCTTTCAACGCAATCTAACGTAAAATGTTTCTGAAGGGGGTTCTACATTACTAAGCTTAAGAAAATAGGTGGCTTTTCCTTTAGATCCTAACTTTGTGTTGGAAGGACTAACTCTTGTTCCATTTTAGTGAGCTAATCAGGCTGAGTTAAAGTACTAAACATGAAAAACAGTATTACCGATTGCTCTGACTTCTACCAGAAGAGTATCTGAGTTGCAAACTTGCATGGTGGGTTAATCTTATTTTCTCACTTTCCATAAAGTAAGGGTTTCCTTGAGAGCTAATCCTTCATTTATGCCTGAAGTGGCATAAGAGTTTACCCTGATTCAAGCTAGCTGTCTCCCCATCTTCTTTCTAGAACATAAAAATGAGGGAGAATGGATATTCCATATCCTAGATGTCCACAGACTATCTTGGCAGAAGAAAATCTTATAGGAAGTCTGATCAGTTGTTCATTTCTTGTGAAGTTAAGAAGAAAAGACAACCTGTGTCACAACAGACTATTTCTAAGTAGTTACCTCATCCTAATACCTTATTTTTTATAACCACCACAACAAGACAATGTCAGGCAGAGTTAAGCCACATTCTACCAGAGACTTGGCTTCATCTGTGGCTTTTTGGAAAAGGTTGGATTCTAAAAGTATTCTAGAGATAGCAACATGGTCCTCTGTGCATAGCTTTACAAAGCACTACAAACTTCTCCAGGTCTAGGACAAGCTTTGTTAGAACCACGCATCAGGAGTTTCTGGAACATCATCTGTCTCCCGATAATTCTAAACTATGGTAATCTACCCATACAGCCAAGGCTACTGCAGCAGTTATTATAATGATGAACATAGCAGAGTTGTGTAAGTGAACTTACCATAACAGTAGATGTTCATACAGTAGCTGCTATCTCTCTGCTGGCATGAGGGCTGTGAAGGGCTTGGGACCCAAGCCACTCTTTCTTCAGCTCAGCTCAGGATGAATGACTAATAAAATAAAACACGTTGGATCACACACGGCAAGTAACTCTTTAACAGAAAAAGTAAGCACTTTCGCAGAGTCCTCTCTGCTTCATCAGACATATTGTAACAGTTAAAACATTGTTTAAGTAGTAGTGCATCATGGTATCAACCAATCAGTTCCATGTTAAAATCAGTAAACCAATTATAAATAATAATACTTATAATATAGATGTATACATATGACAACAACGGTCACACAACACCGACACACACAACACGAACACCCACAACCACACACCACACACAACATATCACACTAAACCATACGACGGTACACAAACACGAACACCATACAAAACAACAAACAACACACATCCACAAACAACACACAAACAAAACACCAACAAAAACCACACACCACACCAAATCACTTACCACAAACACAGCACTAGCCTACCTTACCTACTTAGCACACCTCACCTTTCGTCACTTACTTACGCTTTACTTACCCTTACCTCACTTAACCCTAACTCTCCCAACCTAGCCTATAAAACCCCTTTACCCCTTACCCCCTAAACCTACCCCCCTTTATACCCACCCCTAACCTCCCCCCCACCCTCTCTCCCCTTCCCCTCGCTACCCTAACTCAACTAACCTACCCTAACCCACTCCACCTAACTAACTAAACTCCTATTCCTACCCTATCACCAGAACCCACCAATCTCCACCCACATTTGCTCCTGCCTGCTCTTACGTCACGTCCGCGTCGTCACACACACATACTCGCCACAGCGGCATCCATGTCGTTGTGTTGTCATCCGTCGGTCCGTCGTCTCATCGGTCTTCCGTGTCGATGTTCTGCAACCCAACCAGCGTCGGTCTTCTTAAACTTTTCGATCTTCTGGAGCTCAGTTCGACGTCCGGTCTCTCTCTGTCGTAAAAGTCAGGTAGAACCATACATATACATATAATATGAAATGTAAACACATCTCTAAATTTTCTAAAAACAGTGATAAAAACTATAAAATGTAAAATAGAGAATAATAAATAACCTGGAGCATCAATGCTTTAAAGCTCTATTTCTAAGGAATGGTTTTAGGGAGACCTTACAGTGTAGACCAGGCAGTCTATCTGCTTGGAACTGAATAATACATTCCTGTTCCAAGGCTTCAGTACTATTAGTAATATTTCCACCGCTTTTATTTTTATGAACAATATGGAGAACCAAGAACTTAAAACTATGTGTACCTCCCTCTTTCATCACATGCATTGCTAATGCATTGATTTCTTTATTATTTCTGATATCTCTCATACGTTCAAGAACACTGTCCTTTAGTAATCAATTCCTTTTACCTATATAATAGGCAGGACATTTCGTGCAAAAACTGAAATATACTATATTCCCAGTATAGCAGTCAGCATAAAAGTGTGTATCAATAGAAAAACCTCTAACAGGATGTGTATATTGTCCACCACCAAATATAAATGGACAAGCCGTACATCTCCTACAGGCAAACGTACCCATCCTATCAGACCGTACATAACTTGGCCCATCTATCTTTCTATAGCACAATTGTCTTTTAAGAGACTTATTGTTCTTAAAAGAGAAGGATGGTGTATATCTTATCACTCCATCAAGTTCTTTTACACTAGATAGGATATCCCAGTTATTATCACAAACTATATTAATATTACTTGCAAAAGTCAGCGGTACACGCAGCACATTACTCTCTAAATTTCTTGTTGAGCTTAAAATTGTTGTCATGACATTCTCATTATTCATAGCTAAATCATTAGCATTATTTCTTCTCTTTTTATTATAGTATGGTTGACACTTCCCTTTCTTTCCATGCTAAATCAATCTGCCTTTCAATACCTCTCACCTTATATCCCCTTTCACTAAATTCATGCTTAAGTAGAGTCAATGCTTGATGCAAGGTGGCTTCATCGTTATATAACCGCATGCAATGGACTATCTGTCCTTTCAAGACATTGGCTTTAGTGTATCCAGGGTGCACACTACTATTATGTAGAACATTGTTTTTTCTAATGGGTTTCCTATATTATGAAGTAAAGATAAGTTCAGGGACATCTCTTTTAACTTTCACATCCAGGAACTCAATTTCTCTGTTAGAATACTTATAAGTAAATTTAAAAAATGGAGTGATAGTATTAATATAATCTAAGAAATGTTTAAGGTGAAGCTCATTATCATGCCACAGCAAAAAAATATCATCTACAAAGCATTTATCCCAAATGATGGATTTAGCAAAGACATTACCTGTGGGGATATTATAGCAATAACCCACGCCTGGGTGTGGGTAATGCTAAATTTACCCACGGTTGGCGTGGTTTGGTCCCGAGGCGGCCCGAGGGACCAAACAAAGCCAACCGTGGGTAAATTAGCATTACCCACACCCAGGCTTGGGTTATTGCTATTATACCATGACATTATTTAAGAAAAGAAACTGTTACTTTTCTTAAATAATGGCATAGTATAATGCCTCTTTACTGCGGTTCCGCAGATGTCTGGCATCCGGCAGTTCTGATGTACTGCGCCTGCGGTACATCAGAGCTGAGCAAAAACGGAGAAAGCAAGATCTCCGTTGCTTTTTAGTCTCGCTATGTTAAATGAGTTTAACATAGCGAGACAGTTAAAATAAGCAACGGACATCTCCGTTGCTTATTTTAAAACTGTCTCGCTATGTTAAACTCATTTAACATAGCGAGACACTAAAAGCAACGGAGATCTTGCTTTCTCCGTTGCTTTATTTAACGCTTCGCTATGTTAAATGGGTTTAACATGGCGAGACAGCTTTAAAATAAGCAACGGAGATCTCCGTTGCTTATTTTAAAGCTGTCTCGCTATGTTAAACCCATTTAACATAGCGAGACAGTGTTTAAAAAAAACGAGTTATACTAATGGAAAAAGTCCGGCGACGGACCTTTTTCCATTAGTATAACTCGATTTACAACGGGCACGCTGGCCAATCAGCGTGCACGTTTTGGGGGGATCATGGTATAATATCAGTTTCCCACTGCACTAGGGATAAGTTGGCGTAGCTATTTGCACAAGCTGTGCCCATAGCCACGCCAACCTTCTGTATGAAATATCTATCACCAAACATAAATATATTATTCTCTAAGACTATCTCCAGTAATGTACAAATCAATCTAATTTTATTGCCTTCAGTATGTATGTCCTGCCTATTATATAGGTAAAACTAATCGATTACTAAAGGACAGTGTTCTTGAACGTATGAGAGATATCAGAAATAATAAAGAAAGCAATGCATGTCATGAAAGAGGGAGGTACACATAGTTTTAAGTTCTTGGTTCTCCATATTGTTCATAAAAATAAAAGAGGTGGAAATATTACTAACAGTACTGAAGCCTTGGAACAGGAATGTATTATTAAGTTCCAAGCAGATAGACTGCCTGGTCTACACTGTAAGGTCTCCCTAAAACCATTCCTTAGAAATAGAGCTTGAAAGCATTGATGCTCCAGGTTATCTATTATTCCCTATTTTACATTTTATAGTTTATATCACTGTTTTTAGATAATTTAGAGATGTGTTTACACTTCATATTATATTTATATTTATACATCTATATTATAAGTACTATTATTTATAATTGGTTTACTGATTTTAACATGGAACTGATTGGTTGATACTATGATGCACTACTACTTAAACAATGTTCTAACTGTTACAATATGTCTAATGAAGCAGAGAGGCAGAGGACTCTGCAAAAGTGCTTACTTTTACTATTAAAGAGTTACTTGCCGTGTGTAATCCAACGAGTTTTGTTTTATTTGTTGTTCTTCTTAATTATCGTTGGTTACTTTATCCAGTTTCGGGGATTTTATTCTTATAATTTTCAGGATGAATAACTGTTTGGGGATGTGGATGATGCCCCTTAAGTTTTGTAAGCTGTCTTGACTGCTGTATCCTCTGTAGACTGTAACCCCATATAGTTAAGGCTAATGCAGCAGTGAACAACAGAACATCTCCTGTATGGCAACTTTACTTATACAGCCATAGTTTGTTCTTTGTTTTCCAAATGCTTATTACATTTTCTTCTGTAATTTCTTGTTACATAATTATAACCAACTGGTGTTACTCTATGTTTCCAAGTACAAACTTATGTTAATATTAATACTTGCTTACCAATTTTATGCCCTGGAGTTTTAAGAGATTTGCTTTTTTTTAGGTCCTTAAACTCAAAAGTGTTTGCGAAGGAGATATTGGTGGCTTTGAAAAAAAAGCCCACTGCTTTGTGTTTGGATTTACCAGGGATGTAGACACAATAGATGAGATGCAGCAAGGAGCTATGTTTGCGAGGGCAAGAACCAGAATGTTAGGACCGCAGGTCAGTTAGCTATTTGTTCCAGGGAGTCTGTACTTATTAGGTAAATTAACTTTTGGTCATGCATATCATTACTGGTGTATGACTTCCAATTAACAGTAGATAACTGAAATCATCCATCACAAAAAAATGGCAATTCAGCTTGCAAATTTTGAAATGTTTACAATCACCAGGAGACATGGAAGGTGATTCACAGCAGGCTATGAAGTGGCAATTTATCTTGTTTAAAATGATTTGAACTTCTGTCTGAGGGACATGGGAATCTGTCTGGAGATAATAGGATCTCTGACAAATGTCGATATTCTTCTGCAGCTACTCATAGGTCTGAAAGCTTGACAAGCATTCAGCCATGGCACAGAGGAAGTGTTATCTTTGCACAAAAATCAGGACTCTGTTTCTACATAAATATTGATGTGTTCAAGTTGTAGAACAGCCTCAAGATCAGGCAGCCTATTAGACTTCTAGCAACTAAGGTGCTTTTTACTACATTAGGATGCCCAGTAAGTGGCACTACTGGGGGAGGGGGCAGTAAAAGCTTTGGCCAGTCTGCAGAGGCCATGATGCAAACAGTTAACTCTTTGTGAAGCAAGTTGGCTTAAAATCATCTCATCCCAAGGTGACACATACTGGAGCCCTCTAAAATGGCAGCAGCTACTCTGTCAATTGTTTAAAGCCAATTTGACTCAGTTTTAACATTACATTTGATGTTATCCCAAGCTGATTACACTAAGGAAGGGAAGCTGATTAGCAATACAGATGATGGCCTCACGTTGATAAATACTGTATTGAGTATATTGTTTTCCCAGCTGGGTTATTGACCTGCTGTGCCAATTAGTTTGCATGACTGCATTCTATGAAACAGTGGATATACATATTGTTAATTCTAGAGTTATTCCTATGATTACTGATGTATCACTGACTTCAAGATAAATTTTGTCTAAAACCTTATATTCACTACATGTTATGGAAGAGGTATGGTAAAAAAGTAATTAATATAATATAGTCAAAGCTGTTCCAAGATAAACTGATATTAGTAATTTCTTCTTTCAGCTTATTGTTTCATAGTATAGTTTTACCATATAAACATTTTGGGTATTATGCCACCAGTCCCTTTGGGCATGAAACAATGAAAAATACTAGACATTTAATCAGAAGGATGCTCATGGCCTCTGAATAAAGCTTTAGTCACTGCAGCCACTGTACTGGTATCAACATCCTTCAAAAGTGGGAAGCCATGTAGATTACTTAGTTTCCTAATAAGGTTACATGTGCTGATGAATGGCACCATGACCAAATCAGTTTTATTTTTTTTACTAAGCACAACACTTTATTTGTCTTTGTTTACTGGGAAAGTCCAACTGGGTAATACCCATTTTCAGCAGAGGTCTAGGGAGAAAAGCTCCATTTGTTTACATTGAATTATACTTAGTAACAGTTAAACACAGAGTCGTTACATTTCTATTTACATTTATACACATACAGTAGATATATTTATACATTCTGAGATTTTACAGAGGTAGAAGTTACTAAAGAGAAAGCCCATGTGCAACTTAGTGGATTGTACAGGCAGCAGTCAGGTATAAAAATAGTTTTGTCATTTCATTGAGAGATTGAGAGTATATAGAAAGTTAGCATTTTGAATTTGGTGATTGCCAGGAAGGTGTTGTGAATGGGTAGCTCCAGGGAGGGGAACCAAGTGCCCTCTGTCCACGGGCATGGACTAGTGTGGACTAAGAGCCTTTGCTTGATTGATCTGAGGGGACCAGTTCCACTGCCCCTAAGGATGAGTGAGCTTGGACATGTTCCAGTGACTCTGCTCAGTGATATTGAGGCAAGGGTACCCTCTTGGAATTGGGAGTTACTAGAAGGAAAATTTGTATCCCTGAAAAAAGATCTTTAAGACCCAGTGGTTCTTGGTGAGTGGAAGGAGTGCAGAAGGGGGAGAGGGAGTCCTTGAGGGATTTTTATCCTAGAGGGATGGCTTAGAACTCCCTGCCTTTAGAGTGGAAGTGGTCCACCGTTTGGTTTTCTGCTGACCCTGGGATAGGAGTCTGGGTGGTCTGTCCCTGCAGGGCTTACCTTGCCCCTGTCTGCTAGATGCAGGAAAGGACCAGTGTTTAGAGGGAAAATTCCTACTGAACCTAGGAGGTTGTACTTGAAGAAAATCTTTTACTGTCTGCATAGATTTTGCTTTGTCTTCCATCTTTTTAAGCACCTCTTCTGCTTTTACTCCAAACAATCGGTCCTTATCCAAAGGTGCATCAAGTAATTTAGATTTGACATGCTCAGGGAGAGATTGTTGCTTCAACAATGCATGTCTCCTAATGACAGATTCTGACACTGCTGCCCAGCTTGTGGCTTCTAGGGCATCATATCCACAGTGTAAAGAGTGTTTAGCCACTTGACAAGTAGAGTACAGTAAATCTGCTAACTCTTCTGAACTGGCACAATCAGGAAAGGTAGAAATCTTTGTTTTAATAGTTCCAAAGTGTGCTGTTGAAATTTTAACATGTGGAACTGATTGTTGAGAGCTCAGATAGCTAAGGTTGCAGAGGTGTATAAGTTTTTACCCCATCTGTCCAGAGCTCTGGAATCCTTGTCAGGAGGAATAGGGTTATTTTTAGAATTAGCCTTAGCTCCTTTTGGTCCCTGCGTAATGACCTCCGGGTCTGCAGCAGGATTTCTGTACAGATATTTGTGAGAATCCAGTACTCTGTAATACCTGTCAGTTTTTCTGGGAGCAGGTGGGAGGGCGTCAGGAGTTAAACTGGATTCTTGAAAGACATCATCAACCACCTCTAAGATTGGAGGGATGGCCAAGGGTCTGTGCTGGGGCAGCTCCAGAAACTCTCTTAGTCTTTTCTTAGACTGAAGGAAGGTCCTGGGATTCCCAGTGAAAATGCTCCCTGAGGATGTGAAGGGCTTCCCTGAAGGAAGGATCTTCTGGTGGGGAGGAAGAATGAATGGATTCCTCTGCATCTGAATCCTCATAAGCAGTCAGAAGTAGTTGTTCCTCTTCAAAAATCAAATAATCAGACTCCTCAGAATCCTGTTCTGTCAGTATTTCAGAAGAAAGGTCTCTTTTCCTTTTAGAAGTTGTGGCCTGACTATCCCTGATAAGGGTGATAAGATCCTCTGCCATTTTAAGCATTTGAGCTTGGGGTGGTGGAGCAGGAGTAAAATCGTGGCTAGAGGTAGTTTTCCTAGGATTGGCCTTGCCTCTAGGCATAAGAGTATCCATGGGCCTGAGAGGAATGGTAGTAAGGGGAGAAGACATCATTTTTTTGTCTAGATTCGGTAGTGCGAAAGACCTCCTTGGAAGCCGGTGCCTGCGTTGCGGCTCCGGACCCAACCGAAGCAGAGACAACCAAAGATTTGGAAGATGAAGATGATGTCTGAAAAATACCAGACTCTGAAAGGGTCTCAGTAGAGGCCTGCAAAGATATCGAACTGGGCATCAGGGGCTGCGATGGCACCTCACTGAATTCCGGAGAGCTGATGACCAGCTTGGCGGTAGAGTTGTCAAAAAGCTTAGCCTTGAGTGGTCTGTCTCTATCTTTATCCTTATGTTTTTTCAGAATGTCTCTGGATTGTTTGCTGACAGAAGCCATTTTGGCTACAATAAGAGCTCTTTGACAAATGGTTCTCGTGTTAAAGAGGGCACAGTGCCGGCAATGGGGGATGTCGTGGTCTGGGCCTAAACAAGTGATGCAGTATGAATGGAAATCTTGGTGTGGTATTTGCTTTCCACAGGCAAGACAATTGTTAACTTTTTTCTGACATCAGTTAGTGCAAGAAAAAAGGATCCCCAACAGGGTACTTAACTTTAGACGTTTTCAGCTGAAATGCAAACTGCTTCTGCTATGGGCTCTGCGGCAAGAAAGACTGATGTAATGACGTCAGCTGCCTTCCTTTATAGCACTGACGACCTGACATCAGACTGCAAGTGACAGCAGCTTATGCAGAAAAACATTGACTCTGGTATTCGGGCTGGCTGAGGGCTACCACAGTAGGGATAACCTTGTAAAAATGTGTAGAAACAGGCAACCTGATGTCCAGATAGTCAATAGACAAGTAAAACAGCTAAACTGGTCTGTCTATAAATATTGTATGATAAAGTTTAAGAACACATGAAATGTTACAGTTCTCATTGAGGCCATGACTGACAGTAGGGATAACCCACAGGTGATGACTGCAACAGTGAAACATGAAGAACATTTTGCACTACATTTGGGTCTTGTGAGGTCAGCAGATATATGTGCAGTCCCATGATTGCAGATCTATACATGTAATCAATTTCAAGGAGGCCCATCCCTCCTTTGGAATGGGGAATATATAATCTTGGTATGCACTGATTTTTATAAATCATTTGGTGAGCATGACGCATCCTTCTTGTTTTTCTGTCTAATCTATCCAACATGTTTTGGGGCTAGTCAATCACTCCAAAACTGTAAATTAGGACATAAAGAGCAAATTGGTTTATAGCTTGAATTTTGTTCCTAGATGTCAGTATTATTTTCTGGATTAATTTAAGTCTTCTTAAATATTTCTTACTAAGTTTTATTCAGATATGTTCATGTTTTATTGTTGATCCTTCATCAATTCCGAAATATTTATACACTCATTCCTGTTCAAGTTCTTTTTTCTCACATTCTTGTCCCAAACTAATGTTTTCATGGTGCTGCAGTTTTCCTGCTTTAAAGGTTGCTTTTGCACATTTACCAAGACCAAATGACATTGTTATATCATCTGAATAAGTTTGGACTACTTGCAGTTGTGCTTTCAGTTTCTCATCTGAAGAGCCATACAATTTTAAATCATTGACAAAGAGAAGATGTGAGTTCTTTACATTTTTTTGTTTTCTAGGAGCCTGATTATAGCCATGTGATAATCTGTTAAGTAGACAGCTTAAAGGGTTAAGGGCAACACAGAATAGTAGTGGTGGCAGGGAGTTACCCTGGAATATCCCTCTTTGAATTTTTATCCCTGGAATAATAATTTGTGCTTTATCATGGCTTAATTGCAAAGGGGTTTGCCACTGTTTCATGGTCGCTGTGATGTAGTTGATCAGTGTAGGGTGTATCTTATACATTTTAAGCACTCTTTTATCCGTGAATGTGGGATACTGTCAGATGCTGTTTTGTAGTCAATCTAAGCCATACTTAGATTCTTCCCCTTTTTACAGTTCCCCATTATGACTTTATTTAGCAACAGATGATCTTTTTTTTCCATATGACTTTCTTTTATTATGTGGGTATCTCCCGTGGGAGTAAGGTGATGGTTAGGGAATTTTACAGATGATCTGCACACTTGCTTTATCTGCCATGGCTGAGTATATTGTATCCTGGGGGGGGGGGGGTGAGCTCATTATCCTTTCTTTGTTTTTTAACCAGGTTTCAGTAGCCATGACTATATTAGGAGGGTGTGTGGCAAGGTAGGTATGTATGTCAGGGATTTTATTGCACATACGTTTTAGGTTCATATTTAGTAAGATGAGTTTTGGTTCTTTTTTTTTTTTTTGTTGAGACATATTAGGTGACTGGTTTAGTTTGGGGTTGGAAGTGATGGTTTTATGAACAATAGAACTTGGGTTGGGGTGAATATTTCTGGTAATTTTTTTGAATTGATATTTTAGAAAGGAAAGAGTATGGCCAGTTATAGTTTGGTCTTGGTTTGGTATTTAATCATAAATTTGAATACTTAGTTTTTAGATATTTATAGATAAATAAATCTGATGTGGTTTGATTGTAGGGATAAGGTGTTATGGAGAAAGCCAGGCTGGGTAGATATTGATATTCTTTCTGAGGATTGGTTGAAGTCCTAAATATTTGAAGTAGGTGGATTTGATAATTGGTGATGAAGACTAGTAGAGTGAAGAGGAATAGCAAAATAATTTGAGTTGCGAGCATCTTATTAAACTTGAGTTTTTATCTTTGCTGTAAATTAGGATTAGAAAATGTTAGGAGGGTAATGGTTTGGTTGTAGAGATGTAATGTGATAGCTATAGGGGGCAAGGAATAGGACAGTTTGAGACACAGTCTTGGGTGGTAAACTAGAGTGGGTGTTACTATTGAGACCAATTAAATTGTTTTTCTTTTGGAGGGAAGTAATAGTAATGGTTTGAGAAATATGTGGGTGGTGCTATGAAAGAATAAATGTAGAGCAAGATGGTGTGGGTGGGAATTGGGAGTAGGGTAGGGAAGCAGAGCGAGTTCAAGTGTTAGCAAGGACGAATGAAGGAGGCTGAAAACTTGGCAAAGAGACAGAGAAAAACAGTCAGTGACTGAACTTAAAACAGCCACAAATATGTTGAAAGAGATAAGTAAAAGGAACAATTTAGTCCAAAAGGCCTCTATGCCATAAGATGAAACTCTTGATTTTGTTGCTCTAGGACACAGTTTTAGTAGAGAAGTATTCCAATATCACCTAGACTTGACTAATGGTGATACATAACTGTAAAAAAAATGCACTTGACTGTTTGAACAACTGTGTAATGGTAAGAAAGTTTCTATGGACTTTGAAATTATAACATTTTCCTTAGACCAGGCTCTGTGGTACAAATAAAGATGACTCATGACCACTGCTCTGGAGACCCTTGTTTGAGCAGAAATTTGGCTGCTGGAAGAATCATCCTGGAGGTTGACAGGGAGTAGCCAAAGTCAGTTTACTGAATCTGTAAGGATGGAGGCAATCCTATTGACTACAGTGAGGTCAGATCACCTATCTCAGCAAAGTGATGTGATTCAGTTCACCTCAGTCCTGACACTCAGAACCGACTAGTTATAACAAAACAGCATAAAGGAGTAAGACAGGTGCTCTGATCCATCAAGCAGTACATGCTCCATAGGGTGAATACTCTAATCTGGCTAAGAAATGCAAATATAAATATAAATATGGTCTGCAGGTGGACAGCAGTGTGCTTGTGCAAGTGGGCGCACACACACACACACACACACGCACGCGCACACACACATACGCACACACACACGCACGCACACACACGTGCACACACACACACATGCGCACACACATGCGCACACACAGACACACACACATGCGTGCACACACACACACACAAGCACACACACACACACACACACACACACACACACACACACACACACACACACACACACACACACACACACACACACACACACACACACACACATCATCATTATCATCCCAGCCATGCTGGTCCTGCTGCAGTACCCATAAGACCATGAGGGAGAAGAGTTAGGGAGTACACAAAACCTCTCACCCTCAGCACCTACCTCTGCACTCTCCTGGTTTCACTGAAAATGGGGATTGTTGAATGAGAGAGCTGATGGGGATGATGAAGCTTGATGGTCACAGGATGGGAGCAGAAAAAGACAAAGTAAAGAAAAAAATGCCCTAAATTTCAGAGACAGCCTTTTGAAAGCAGAATGTCACTTACCAAATAGAGCAGCACCACTCTGATTAGGAACAGGGAGAAGACAGCTAGGTCACCCTGAACCACCTTAGACAGACAGACCACCCAAAACTGTTTACTCTGACAAGGGCAGAAACAGAGTCATACCTATACCTGCAGTCACACAAGTCTCCGAGTAGTGCTGTTATTTTTTTATTTTTAGCCATTGTTAAGTAGGAGACTGATCCACTGTTTGCTTAAAATGTTGACTGTAGATGTAGTTTTATTAACCAGTGGTATATAACCAAAATGATGTCAGTTTTGCATGGACACCTTCTCCTCAGAGGTGTGACCTCTTTGGTAGGGTTATTATTAACTCTCTCTGTAGGTGTACATGCATTTTATTTGGTGTTTTGGTAGGGTCATTAGTAACTAGCTTTTGAAGTATACAGGTATCAGCTGATTTTTTCAGGGTTATTAGTAACTAGATTTGGAAATGTTCATGTATTAGTTGGTGTTTTTGTAAGGTAATTAGTAACCAGCTTTAGAGGTGTGTATTTATTATTTGGAGTTTTGGTGGTGTTATTGATATCCAGCTTTACAGATGTACATTTATTAGTTTGTATTTTGGTAGATTATTAGCAGCTAGATATGGAGGTCTACATGTTGGTGTTTTTGTAGGTTTATTAAGTAGCTGGCTTTGCAAATGTACCCTGTACACCTAGTTGGTGTTTTGGTAGGATCACTGGTAACCAGTTTTTGAACTGTACATGTGTCAGTTGATTTTTGGTATTATTAATATCCAGCTTTAGAGGTGAACATGTATTAGTTGGTGTTTTGCTAAGATTATTAGTGACTGACTCTGACAGTGTTCGTGTATTCGTTTATACTTTGGTAGGATCATTAGCAACTGGCTCTGTGGGCATACATGCATTAGCTGGTGTTTTGGTATGATTATTAGTAACCAGCTTTGCAAGTGTACATAGGTTCATAGGTTCATACTAGGCTATCTGCCCTAGGGCATTTATAAGCCTAGCCAGAGTGTGTTTGGCTTTCACCACCCATTTTAAATTAATTTTGCTAGGCCCTTTTTCGAGGTTAGTATACTGTGCCTCTGTCTAACAATGACACAGAAGTGATACCCGGGGTAAACCTACGATCTCCCATCCACTCATCAAGATTCCTCTTGAAGAGAGTCAATGAGGGACTCTGCCTAACCTGGACTGGGATTTTATTCCAGAGTGAAGGGAGCCTCTGGGTTATGAGTCTGTCCCTCCAGCATGTCCTATTTATTTCAGTGCTGAGGTTCAAGTCTCTCGAGCACGTAGGTCGATGGGATTTGGATTTGCTGAGGTGCAACATGTCCATTAATTCCAGGTTGGACATGGCTTTATACGTCAGGCACAGATCGCCTCTGAGCAGGCGGTATGCCACTGAGTAGAGCTGGAGTTTCTTTAACCGGGCAGCATATGGCATCTGTTTGAGCCCTTTGATCCTCTTGGTGAGGTACTTTTGGGGTCTTTCCAGTTGCTGCAGGTGTCTGGTAAGGTACATCCCAAAAGGGGCATTGTACTCAATTATGGGCCTGATGAGGGATGAGTAAAGAGGCACGATGACCTCCCCTGATCTAGATGTGAATCCCTTCATGATTAGGTGGGCTATATAAAATGTTTTTCTAACCACTTTGGCCACGTGGTTGTCAAATGAGAGATTGCTATCAACTTGGGTCCCCAGGTCCCTAATTACTTCTTCTGTACTTAATGGATTACCACCTATGTGGTAATTTGTGGGCACTTTGTTTTTGACATAGGGGATGACTATACACTTTTTGGTGTTTAGCTTGAGGCCATGGCTCTGGCACCAGTTGTCTGTTTTTATGAGGCCCTTTTGGAGGATGCTTGTGTCGGCTGGAGAGTCGATTATGGCACCCAGTTTGCAGTATGAGGATTTTTTGCTTGAGTTGATTTGTTATGTGTAAGTTTTGCTGTACTATTAGCATTATGTACACAATGTCCTGATGGAGACTGTAACAAAATATTCAATGGGAAGCTAGGTAAGACCCTTGCTTATGCCTTACTGTGACCAGGCAATCTTTAGAGTTTTGATGGCCTCCAGCCTGGGGTCCATGGCAAAAGTAAGAGAGCTAGGGGCATTAGCCAGCTCTGGTAGTGTAGAGGAATAAAACCATGATTATAACTATATGACCACCCAAATTAACCTACTAAAACAGCACTATAACAATATTTCAAAATTTGCACCGCACCTAAAATACAAGTTACACCATTGCATAGCCCTAAAAAAGCTCTTCTGATTAGACCTTCCTCACTGCTTGTCTTACTTTCAACTGAATATGTCACATGGTCTAACCCACAACCCTGAAAAATGCCCAAGCTTTGCCGATATTTTTACTCAGTATATAACAAATAGAACCATACAATCAAGTGATAAAGACTTACTTAGTGTGACCAAATCAACTAACTCAGCAAGAGACACTCTGTTCTCATGACATGTCTCACAAATGTGGAATGCTATTCCATTCCCTGTAAGAGTAGAGTCTTCATGCAAATCCTATTTAAAAGTCCTACAAGTGCATCTCATGGAAAACTGGACTTGATCTTGTGCTACCCCTGGCTAAAATACTACTTCTTGTCACTTAATTCTATATTAACTCTTCTGGTGTTTCTTTTCTTTTAACACCAGCTGATATTCTATGCTTTCCTTCTCATTACTACATCATCTTCTCTGGCTGTTTTATATCCATGCTCCTACCCATCTTATTTTGCTTGAGATCTATAATCTATCTCAATTCGCTATGTAAGGTGTACTGATATTGTTATTGCTAAATTTTGCTAAATGTAAGTGCTCATATCTATTTGTAAATTGTTGAATTTCCTGCATATTTTCTGTTGCACAACTGTTTGAAAATTGTGTTGTGAAATCTTATTTATTTTTTTGCATAACTTCATGTGGAGCTTTTCTCAATGGGCCTCCACTGGAAAGGGGCTCTGCCCAGATGGATCATCCTGGCAAAAAATGTAAATAAATAATAAATAAATAAATTATGCACTTTAAGTTAGTGCCTCAAATGCTTAACAGAGCTGGCAAGGAACTGAGACACGTACTGCCACAAGCCCGTGAAGGAGGAGTGGAAATGCAACTGCATGGAAATGCAATGGACGTTTGGCTCACCATGCCATGTCCTGCTCGTAGCTTTCATACTGAGTGTACAGGTTTGTGGACTTAAATGAGGAAGGCATTGTGGACTTTAGTGGTTATGTGAGTAGCATAACCCCCCACAAGCTAGTGTTGGGGTTAGGGCTACTCCAAATATCCTTACCAAATGCTGATGAGAACACAAATCATGTGATATCAGAGCCATAAGTTGCCAGACCCATATGGCTACTTTGATAGGATCATAAGATAGGATCATAGGAGGTTACTAGGCTATTGGCTCAGAGGCCCTTATAAGCCTAGCCAAGAGTTTAGCCCATGTTTAGACAAATCAGCACCCAATGCCCGTGTCCAGCAGGTATATAGGTGGAACCCCAGGGGTATATTTTCTGTTTCCCATCCAGTTATACAGGGGTAAAGGGGTACTCTGCTTGATGTGGAGAGGGAGTCTATTCCATAGATGGGGGAGTCTTTGGGACAAAAATCTGTCCTGCCAGCAAGTTGATGTCACAGACCAGGTTGAGGCCACGCATGTGGGTTACTTGAGTGGAGCTTGACTTGCGGATATGCAGCAGTCCCATCAAGGTGGGGTTGGTGATCAGAAAGAGGTCACCTCTGAGGAGTCTTTATGAAACTGAGTAGAGGGATAGGGATTTTAGCCTGTCTGTGTATGGTAGATGTTTGAGGTCCTGGATTCTCCTGGTGAGGAACCTCTGTGGCCTCTCCAGCTGCTGCATGTGCTTTGTGATGTACATGCCAAAAGGGGCATTGTACTCAATAATGGGCCTTATAAGGGAAGAATACAGGGATGTTATGAGCTCCTTGTCCCTGGATGAGATACCCTTACTTATGAGATGGGCCATGTAGAAGGCTTTGCATACAATGGAAGCAATATGGTGGTCAAAAGTCAGGTTGCTATCAACCTGGATGCCCAAATCCCTCACAACTGATTGAGTGCTTAGGACATTGTTATTCATGTGATAATTTGTGGGGACGTCACTCTCCCCAAAGGGGATGATGATGCATTTTTTGGTATTCAGCTTGAGGCCATGTTTCTGGCACCAGTCAGTTTGGTCAGCCATAGCCCACTGGTTTTGGCCTTCACCTCAGAAAAGTATATCTCAAATAACAGAGGCCCCAAGACCAAACCCTGGGTTATGCCACTTGTTACAGGTCTACTGCTTGAGGTGGCTTCTTCTGTTTTGACTACGTGGGTTCTATCAGTGAGCCAGTTTGCTACCCATCTGGTAACATACGGATTGATGCCTGGTTGAGAGAGTTTATCTATTATGGCCGAGTGGGGAACAGTGTCAAACGCTTTGGCCAGGTCAAGGTAGGCATTGTGCACCATCTTCCCCTCATCCATGGCTTTGGTGACTGTCTCAAAGAAGTCGACCAAATTTAGCAGACATGACCTCCCCTTGACAAAGTCAAACTGTGTGGGATCAAGTGTTTGGAGGTTGCCAATGTCCTTGTTAATGAGGTCCATGATAATCCATTCCATGGCCTTGCAGATTAGGCTAGTTAGGCTGATGGGTCTGTAATTTCCTGGATTGGTGGATGCTCCACCTTTATGTAAAGGGATGACAGTGGCTGTCCTCCACTAAGCTGGGATGAAGTCAGTACTCAGGCTTTGGTTGAATAGAGTGCCTAATGTTGCCACAATTTCTTGCCTGAGTTCACATAGGATGCAGCCTAGGATGTTATTGGGTCTCATGGAGGCTGTATTTTTTGTCTTTGAGAGAGCAGTGTTGACCTGTTCCCTAGATATAAGGGTAAGGAGGCAGGTATTGGAGATGTCTTGATTTACTGATAGGGGGACAGAGGGGTAAAGTTTTTGCTGAATCTGTCAGCCAGCAAGTTTGCTATATCTACTGCATAATGGCATTTCCTCTTATTAGTTGACTGTGTTCTGCAAACATCTAGTAGCTAACTCCCTCAGTAAGAGGGTATGAATTAGCTCAAGTCTAGAAGGGGGAGTCTTGATGGTCAGCAGGTATTAAGGCAAAAAAAAGCCCTAGAAAAAAGAGAGAAGTAGGGGCAGTAACAGAATTTATATACTCAATGAATAATTAAAGGAGTCTGAAGCTGCCACAAATTAACCAATTGAGGGGCCTTAGCAGCTTTACAAAAGTGCAACAGCTTCAGTAAGCTTAAAAATGTCAGAGCCATCAGAAGAATTAACAGTTAGCTCAGCATGCTTATAAAGTTAGGAAACCCACAGTAGGACTAAAACTAAGAAAACTTAACTGGGAGCCTTAATCAGAGTAATAGCATCACAGCAAACCAGCAGAAATAAATCAAAAGACCACTAAAGAGAAGGATGTAAAATAACCCAAGTAGAATTAAAAGTGTAAAAGGGCCAAGCAGACCTAAGATGCCGATCAACTTAAGTACCTGAACAAGTTGCATTAGAACAGATGTGGGGGTAGCAGAACTAAAATACTTGGAATATTCAGCAACACTGAAGAGCTTGGGTGACAATATTAGCAGAGCAGATGGATTAATTGAGCCAGCAGATCCCACAGAAGTTATCAGAGTCTAAGAACTTGCATTATTTGTAATGAAATAATGAAGTTTCTCTTGTTCACTAACTAGTTACCACACATAACTGAGTACAGGCTATGCAGGTCCACTCTGAATTAACTTTTCAGTGAAACCTGGTATGTACATGAATTTTAAAAGGGCAGATGTACTAGTCTCGTGGGTCCCCCCCCCCCCCCAGTAAATCTAAAGACTGCACAAATCTTTGTTTGGTTAAATCTTACTAAACAGGGTAGTTCAATTGGCCACTGCACTCTTCAGCAATGGAAAAATCCCAGTGCAAGTTTATAAATGCATGTGCACCCAACAGCAACAGGACATATGACAATACATATAGCACACATCAGATTCATTACATACTGAAACTGCCATCATTTTGAATCATTTTCATTCTACTTTATCCTAAAAAATATGTAGATAAGATAATTAAGGCTTACTGATACAAGACTGGAATAAGTGGACTATTAGCCAAGTGTGTGGCAAGAGGAGATGGTGGCTGTATGGCTGTTTACCGTGGTTCAAGAGTTATCAAAGGCAGCTGTAACCCTAATAGAGAGCAGTGATCACAACTGTAGTGTAGATCACTGCCTAACAGTGTTCCACATGTTCCTGTAAACTTAACAAAAATATCACTTGAAGATAACCTAGTTGTGATTTGTAGCACCTGCTGAATGCAGGGCTTTCAGTAACTGTAGGGTTCACTACTTTGTTAAGTACTGGGAAAGCTTATCCTGTAAATCAAAAATGTACTTCCAGTTTTTTGACTATGTTACTGGAATCCAAAAAGTAATCCACCACATGTGAACATGAGGCAGTTCTTACACTACCCCAAAACCCATCAGCTATAAGATCAGCAGGGATAAAAGCATGAAACCGTTCTGAGCAAAGACTTAAAGATGAAGTGCAATTGGAGCACCTAACTTGTTACTGGCATTCTGGTGCTATATATTACTTACGCGTGTATATGTGTGTTTGAAAAATAAGGGAAAAACACTTTAAATTAAACTGCATTGGCACGGTTGTGCTCCAAGTAAATGACTGATGCTTCTGGGTCATACGTCACATCTTGATGATGCAAAATTATGGAATGCCTTTATTTCCTCCCCTAAAGCAAGTGTAGTTTGCACAGTGGACACCCAAGAATGCAAAATGGGTGAAAATGTATAAAAAAAAAAAAAAAAAAATCTATGGTTTTATAAATAATATATCAAGCAACAAAGTATTCCAAAGGATTAGCAGCTGTGTTTAGCTTTGCAGCTAATACCAAAACCCTAGCCACACTACACAAAGCCCTGGTGAGACAAAGAGCATACAATAAATGCTGCCTGAATGTGCAGTATGTAGCACTGTCACTGTGCAATTTTATGGTATTTTTATATCTACGTATCTATACATAAATATATTTATATAATATGTGATTGTACTACATACATGTCAGGGATATAAGAGAGTCTCCTTCCTTATTTCACATGCCAGTCACTGATGTCAGCAGGCTGTGTGAGATACTCATTTCTGCCTGCAAGGTTAGGAATGCCACCAGAAATGCCATCATTGCTGGGGATATTTTACAACTGATTTTTCATCCTTGCCTTTAAATATCGGACAAGTTTTGCACATTGCAGCTGTTCACTTTTGATGTGGATAATATGTAATGGCCAAAGAAGTATGACACAGTTTTCCAAGTCAGGTGTTTACACTTGATTTTAACTGCTCTTTGCTGCCATATTCCTCAAGCTGTACTTCATCTGCGGGCCTAATGGTGGCAGCAATGCATCAGTGATGACAAACTACCCTGGAAGGCACCAGCCATATAAATAGGAAAGTTCTTCCTTGTTAGCACTTCCTGCAAGCTGCCTTCCTCTCCCAATACCTGTACCCATCTCAGCCAACTACAAAAGTGTATTCCTCAATATGGTCTGACTGATCGAGAGGACATGCACAAACACACACACACACATACTCCCAGTGTCTTCTGGCAAGATGTTATGCAACATCTAGGAATTGCCTTCTGTACTTTGATCTGGAAACTAACTCCAAAAATGCCTGAAAATGACAGACTTAACAAAACCACATAGTACATTTCTGTTTTTTAAGCACTGTGTCAGATTTACCACAGCTGTATACTTAGGGCAGCATAACAGGTTAGCATGATGTACTTACTGTAAAAATAGAAGAGCTGAAATTGTAATAAAATTGGAATGCTAAATGAGTTAGTTTCTCCCTATTTATTTTAGTTTTGCTATTACTATACAATTACAAGAGTAAAAAAAAGTCTCCTAATTTTTAACTACCTGAAAACTACCGGTTGTATGAGCATGCAGTCAACAGATCAGATAGCTTGGGTTTGCTCAGATTTTGCCCTTGAATACTCCCTTTGTTTATAATCTTTTCCTCCATAATATTCCTTTTATTTACAATCATTTTCTCCAGAGATGATTTAGAGTTTTATAAATCATCAATTTGTCTTTTCATCTCAATTTGCAGTAACACTGGATTCCACCACAAGTGTCTGAGAATTTTTAGTAGTGAGTTTACAACGTTATCAAACATTTAACAAGAGAAGGGCCATCAAGGTTCTAAAATAATGCCAGCACACTAATGGCACTCATTTGTCCCTCTCTTTCAAACTGCATCAGAGGGTTGCACTTGCTAATAGCTGAGAGCAGAATTAGGGCCATCCTCAAGTGTATGAGCATTAGTCAGGTGAAACTCAGCAATGCCAACACAGTAACTTAACTAAATGCTTGATGACATTGCCATCCACATTTCCTTGTCTTTCCCGATGATTATGTATTACGGGATTAGGCCGAAATTTGTGAAAACAGTATAACATCTTTGCAGGATCCTAGGCATCTGTATTCACTTAAAGATCAGGTGCAGTGTGGTAAAAAGGTATGTGGCATCTGCATTTCATTTCACAAAAGCTAGGGTCTGTTCTGCTGCTGCTGTTCTATATAATAATGATTTTATGTGAAACTAGCAGTGTAAAAAAGTGGCTTCACAGCCAGCCCTGCTGTGTGGCTGTGATGAGCGTTACTGGCTGATGTGCATAGTTGGTAGCTGAAACTTCCTGTCTTGCTTTCCACAAAAGGAATATATTTCTTTGAAACTAGAAAAAAAAAATGTTAGCTAGTTATACACCCATTTCCCCTACACAGAGTTCACACATACTGATAAAAGTTTAGATGGAATGGGTACATTATAATTATTTTTATTTTTTTTTTACTTCTGGATTTCTTTCGTGACTCCGTAGCCTAAACAGAAGTGCACTTAGTGAGGAAAAATGTTGGTTGCAGTTCGGGTGCCAGGACAGCATTAATATTTAAAGATACAGCCTGTACTCCTTAGATATTAACACTTGTCTGGGTGCCCGGTCTTAAATTTTTCTTTTTTTTCACTGCTTGCAGGTGAATAAATGCATGAGAAACCTGCACCCCTGACCTTATGTTGTCAACATGCTTCACACGATGATGTAGATCAAAGGGGGCATGCAAGTAGTGCAGGCAAACAGTACCTTTTTAAGAATGGAATATTTTGGCACATTACTCAAATTTCTGTACGGGATCAGCTGCAAAATGAAGGCTGTGTTGATGGGAGACGTTCTGCTAAGTCAGTCATTGAGCACATCAGAAGAGCTGTGAAAGCTAGTGTTCAATTTATCCCTGTATTCAAAATCAAGTATCCAAACTGCTAAACATTTATAAGCTGATTTTATTTCTTAAGAAAAGGATAGAACAACCAAATACACTGCTGCAGATTCAGGTCAGAATAGCTATGTAACATCTACAGGTTTACGGGGGGGGGGGGGATTTCAGGGGCAGAATGCTTGGGAGAGTGCCCAAAACAACTTGATGCAGCACTTGATACCTGGTGGATACCAAGAGGACAACACCTACAGGTAGAGTGAGTTTAAGAGTAAGAACTGACCCTTAGGCAACTGCATACTCGAAAATGTACTGTAAGACTGCTAGCATGACTTCATGTCTATTCATCACTGGGAACTACAATCTCACCTGCATATATGGTGGATTGCCTAGTCTCTTAACCCTTAACCTCATGGTAGTGACCAAGATCAGATTTCAAGTAAGCCTGCTCCTACGGAAAAGAGACTGTCTCATCAAAAGTGTGTGCTGAGGTACCATCCACTATAATATGAGGCGTGAAGGAGCTGAACGGCAGGTCAGACAGTTTGAAGGTTAGCAGATAGTACATAAAAGAAAAATATTTGTTGGAATTGAATCAACTAGTCAATGCTTTTAAAAACTAGGAAGTCAAAGTAATGCCTGGAGGGGGCACTATTGCTAGCATGTTTTCTTTTCTGATCTGCTTCCTACCAGCATATTTATACAGGAAGCTTGTCAAGGGTCATGGCATTAAAGACTGTCAGCCATGATGGCTACCTTCCTTAAAACAATTCATAGGTTCAGCTGTAAAGCTTAAAACCTATGACCCTTAAAGAAGCGAAGCATGGTTGCAATAAACCCATGTTCATAGTTCATAATTTCTATTTCCTTCTATCTGTCTGTCTGTCTATCTATCTATCTATCTATCTATCTATCTATCTATCTATCTATCTATATCTATCTGTCTGTCTGTCTGTCTGTCTATCTATCTATCTATCTATCTATCTATCTATCTATCTATCTATCTATCCATCTATTTATCTGTCTATCTATGTGCCTATCTATCTAAATATCTATCCATCTATCTATCATTTGTTTATTTTTGAAATATGGTTAACTGCGTAAGTGGATTTGCCAGCTGATCCTTTTCAGCCATGACCCAGGTTTTAGTGGAGCAAAGTACTTAACACAATTAAAAATGATAAAGTGAAATACATCATTCAATAACAAAAATACAGATCAGAAGTAAATACATTTAGAAAAGGTATAACAAGAAACAACAATATCCACAATATTTCAAGCAATGTGGAAATATGTGCAATATTTGCAGAATTTCATGGTAAAAGTCTCTTAGCATTGTGATGACTATGTATAGTATGTGAAAGTATTCCAGTTACAGTAAGTCTACATACCTTCAGCAACTTATCCAGTGCCATAAAATCAATTAAAGATGTTCCTTCAGTTTAGCCTTAAAGTCATTCGATGTTATTTGAAAATGTTTTATCTGGGCTAGACGATTCCATGTTACCTGCCTGAGTTTAGGGAAGGCCCTTTACCCTAAGATCCAGTGGTAGGTAGAGAAAGTGAGAAAGGACTAGTCTAGATACCCACTCTAAGCCATAAGTGATCCAGTGATAGAGGAAAGATTGAGTGTACCATTATTGCTACAACAATATACTTAAACATTCACAATTATGGTAAGTTCCTAACACAAGTTTACTACCTTCTTCTTATTTATTTATTTATTTATTTATTTATTTATTTATTTGCAGTTGGTTTACCAGGATAGTCCACTGGGCCATTTGAACCCGTTTTCAATGGAGTCCTGGGGAGAAAAGCTCCAATAGCACTCTAGGTTGCAATAGTTTAAAGATTATATTTATACAAAGGTTGCAGTTTTGAACAAGACCTTTACAATTAATACAGCAAACATTGCAAGTAATACACACTAGTGATGAGGATGGAGTTAAAACTGACTGGCAATGGAACATTGCATTGTACAGCAGAGAGGCATTTCTTCTTAGGAAGATACAGTTCTTAATTCACTACTGCAGTACATACTCTTGGAAAGACTCCCAGAGCTTATGGACTAGGGTCTGAGCGGCCTTTGAAAGATACAGAGAAGGCTGCTGCAGGATGGCTATGGCAAAACCTATTTCGTCCCTGGAAACACTAGCTAGGTTGTAGTGCTTGGCAAAGGTATGCAGTGTAGACTAACCTTTTGCTTCCAAGATAGCTTCTGTAGCAAACCCTCTTAGGAAGTCTGTGATAGTAGCTTTGGCCCTGGTAAATGGGCTTTCATTTAACCTAGGAAAGACATGCCATGATGAGTATAGCAGTGGTTGGCTTGCTGACTTGCTTTCCCTCTCTGTCTTTGGCCAAGAAAATAAAAAAAAAAGCTAGTCAGATCTCTTGTAGTTCTGTGAAGGCAGAATCCCAGCTTTCTTTGAACATCTAGGAAATGCAAAATGTCCCCCCTTTATTTTGGGGAGAAATGAAAAGAATACACTGAGGCATATAGCTTGGTTCATGTATAGCTCTGTTACCACCTTAAGCATGAAAGATTGGTTAGTTCAGTGTGTGACTCTGTTTTTAAGGATGGAGGAAGCATGAATTTTTCAGTAAAAAAATTAGGTCTCATGGTAGACAGATCTCCTTTTGGGTAGTGGTAAATGTAGGACCTCCTTAAGGAACTGTTTCATTTACACTGGCAACTACAAATAGGGAGGAGGTCCAGAAGCAGACATGCAGAAATTACCAAGATATGCACCATTAGAGAGGTATATGAAAAGAATGCTTTCCATGGGTCTGACAGGCAGGTGAGAGCAAGATACATCTGTGCTGAGTTTAGGTCCTATTCTTTGTACCGCCACTAGTAACAAAACATTTTTTTTTCATTTTGCTAAGTAAGATTTATTTGTGTTGAGTTCCCTGGCCTCCCTCAAAATCTTGAACATATACTCAGAAAATGTGCATACAAAGGATGAGTGTTAGGTCATCTACACAATCAGCCTTAACATCTAAACATTGGAGTGAATCACAGGTCCATGTGATGAGGCAACAGAACAGGTGGTTTTCTTGCTGTTTCAGCAGGAGATAGAACCATTGCTGCCTGGGCCAAAACGGTGCTATCAGTAGCATTTTTGACCTGTCCTTCATTATCTTCTGTAATATCTGGGGGGTTCAAGGGTATTGGAGGAAAAGTATACAGAAATACATCTTCCCAAGTTATGCAGGCCTGTTTTGACAGTATCCTATTGCAATACTTGTTAAATTAATTGTTTTCTGGAGGCACACTTCCTTGTGGATTATGCCGATGAATCATTCATTCATTGGGATCCACTTGTGTTCTGCTCAGCTGCTCTGCCAAAGCAATTCCATCAGATGGAATATACAGTGTCCTAGGTTCAAGCCTGACTTCTGGGTTAGCTTGCATGCCTTCAGTGCTAGTCTGCACAATGGAGAAGAATGTGGTCCCCCTCTATGCTTGCTGACATATATGATCACCGTGGTGCTGTCTGTTTGGATTTGCAATGATCCCTGCTGTCAGATATGCTTGAAAGCTTTAATGGCTAGAACTGTGGTCATAATTTCTTTTTTCTTCCAGCACAATTCCAAAGTTTGCTTTATACTTTGTATATCTACTATCTCAAACCACTTTTTATGTCTGGCAAATTTAGTATTCAAAGTTTCCACTTCTCTGGTGTCTTCTGCTTTATCACTCTACCCACTCTACCCTCTCCTTCCTTCCATTTCCCCTCACACACTCTCCTTAGATAAATTTGGACCAAGTCCTTTCAGCACTTTCCAAAATGAAAAACACTAGATAACATCTTCAAATGTCTGCTGAGAAGTGAAGTTCCACAAAGTAAACCTCATTATGTTCCCATTGTGTGAGAATAGCAGTTGGAGTGCCTTTACATAAAGGTAGTCCCTGTACTGACCCTACCAATTACAGGCCTATTAGCCTCACTAGTAT